>NW_015506275.1:66533-103220 GCF_001515645.1 Sinocyclocheilus grahami
GGGGGGGATCAGTCTTGAATATGCTGATTTCGTGATTAAGAAACATTTTTTTATTATAATTATAGTTAAAATCAGTTGTGCTGCTTATTTATTTATTCCATATTCTTTGCTGAAAAGTTCCACAAAACAGTTTTTAAAATAAACATTATACCAAGTATGCGATATTATATTCTTTATATATCATTTGAATTAGATTTCATTTTTATATTCTGTTATTAATTTAATTTCAGGTTAATTTCAGCTCCTGCACTCAAAGTAAGTCGAAATAGATTTTGTGCCAGTTTTATTATTTGTCAGGTGAAATTAAAACTTAAAGGGGTCATATGACGTTGCTAAAAATAACATTATTTTGTGTGTTTGGTGTAATGAAATGTGTTTATGCGGTTTAAGGTTAAAAAACACATTATTTTCCACATACTGTACATTATTGTTTCTCCTCAATGCCCCGCCTTTCTGAAACACGTACATTTTTACAAAGCTCATCGGTCTGAAAAAGTGAGGTGTGCTCTGACTGGCCAGCTATCCAGTGCGTTGTGATTGGCCGAATGCCTCAAGCGTGTGACGGAAATGTTACGCCCCTTAACATACTGTGATGCCGTCTCCCAGCAGGACGAGACTCATGCCTTGTCCAAATACCCACACTTGCGGTCTTTGCACTTGATCACTTGACTACTTCTATGACGTATTTCCTGTATTTGGCCCAAGTGTTCAAGTGAGGATGAAGACCACAAGTGTGTGTACAACTTTTCATTACCTGATGGGGAACACTTCTAGGGTTATGAGGTGCTTAAGTGTCTCAAGAGTGTAAATTTTTATTTTCAATACTTTGCATTTTAAAATAAACTTTTAAATGTCTGTTCAGCAGTCCCTATAACAGATGACACAATTTAATTTCTCATGCTTCTAAGTGATAAAAAGCAGTAGCAAACGATGTACAAAATAAATATAGGCTACTCACCTTTGCACCAATAAAACATGTAGCACTTTGTTTTACTACCAAATTATATGTAATATCTAATTATTAATAATATTCAACTTACATTGGAAAGGTTTCCGTGACCTCTCGCGATCTTGGCAAAAAGTCTCGCGATTTATTTCCAAAACATGATGCATGATGGGATACACTAAGCCTCCAATAGCGCTCCGGAGCAGTATTCAAGATAGTGTGGATTTAGTGTGCGTTAAGGGCTCTGCACTTTGGCATTTTTAAGAATTGGGACAGTCTTGCACACTTATTTCCTGTCGCGCGCACGTGCTCTCAAGTGGCCAAGACTGCAAGTGTGGGTATTTGGACAAGGCATCAGTCCAGCTGCTCTGCTCATGCACATCCCATCATCGGTTCTCTTTTAGCAGTTCAGTCAATGTACTGTTAGGAGTAACTGAATAACTCGGGATATCGGTTTATTTCCCGTCAGAGTGAGTGTCAGGCATGTTTATAAACCGAATAATTTAAGCAATTTGTGGATTAGTGCATACTGGAGACGCAAACCATTTCAAACGATTCAGTTCGATTTGGTGAACTGGTTCGACCGGATCTGTGATCGCTCGGCTCCGAAGCGAAAAGCTGAATATGCGCTGCACCTGCTGCCTACTTATACTCACGCTGTGATCAGCAGCAGCTGGATGCAATAATCGCATGCCAATGTGCATTGGCTCGTTTAGTTTACACTCGAAGTAGATTGGTCCCTCTAAGCGAGATCCCAATTTCGTCGGTCCTCCGACGTGACGTCGAGAGTGACCGACTGAAAGGGAAATGATGTTAGGTGATTTACTCTCCTTATATTTAGGATTCAGTCCGCTATGAGCAATAATAATGGCCTTTTGACAATTAAGAGTCTAATTATTAGGATTTGCAATGTACTGTATTAGGATTTAGGATAAATGCAATTTTATTAGGGACTTAGCAAACTAAATCTGATGACAAAATAATAATTCTCCAAAAATGTTGAGAATGAGCAATCTGTGTTCAGTCTCTAAGGTTGTTTCATACCACTAGATGGCAGTCAGTACCTCTATGCTGAAGTCCAGGCAAAGGGCGCTGACCTCAGTCCACAGAGAGAAAAATCTAGACACAGACATATTCACAAATATGAATAAATTGGCAAGAATTTTACATTACAGATGTGGTTCAGGTCACAGCAAGTCTAAAAGCTGAAATGAAAATAAATAAATGTTAATGACAGTGGCTATATCTCTGAATATATAGCTTAAACACATGTAATACTGCCCAAGCCTCAAATATCTCATTCTATTAGTTTTCAGCAAATCTTACAGCCGGTGTTGTGCAGCGCGAGTGGGCGCCGGTTTGACCTCTGGCTGCGTATAGGTCACGTCTCTGGTTTGCTGACATTCCTAATGAAAGCTGAGAGCATTTCTAGCCATCAGCGAGGAGGCGAGCGGACAAGGAATATCGATCTTCAGACATTTAACAATTTACCGTATCTGCCTCCATCCAGCAGAGGTGCAAAGGATGTTCCTTTCCCATTCCCACCTCCAGAAGCTACAACAGGAACTACTTTTGTAACCATGGCGATATCTTCCCTTGACGTGATGCAGGTTTGTACTTCATCTGCACACAGAAATGATGATGCCTCTCAACAGAGATACGAGGACACACGAGTTGTGCAGGTGACGCTTAGCTCTTCATGATCCTGAAACGAATAAACAGAAATATATGAAATCAATATATATAAATCAATAAACGGTCACTCAAATATTTGCAGTGTATCAGAGCACACAAACAAACATTAGATTGAATATTAATACATATCTGCTTTGTATATTACCCTCTAAATGTAGTATATCACATGTTCACCTTGCACGCAAATATTAACATGGTTGTTAAATGTTCTTAAATATTGAAGACACCAAATATGAATACACACACACACACACACACACACACACACACACACATATATATATATACATACAGTTTATTCCATTTAAAAGTTTGGGGTTGATAAGATTTCTAAATATTTTTGAAAGAAGTCTCCAATGCTCCGCAAGTCTGCATTTATCTGATAAAAAAAATACAAATAAAAAAAATACAGTAAAAACAACAATATTGTAAAGTATTTTTAAATATATTTAAATGAACTGTTTTCTATTTTAATATATTTTAAAAGCTGAATTTTCAGCAGCCATTTCTCCAATCATCTAATCTAATATTTAATATGCTGATTTGGGTGATTAAGTAAAATTTCGTATTATAATCAATGTTAAAAACAGTTGTGCTGCTTTATATTTTTGTTGAAACTGTGATACTTTTTTCAGGATTCTTTCATAAATATAAAGTTCCCAAAAACAGCATTATAAAATAATAATAAAAATAGGTTTATACACAATTATACAATTGTATATATCATTTTTTTATTCTTTTTTTCTTGTATTCTGTTTTCACTTTAATTTTAGTTTAAAGTTTTACAAATTTTTTTATTATTTTTTTAAAAAATGTCTATATACTTTTTAATTTATTTTTATTCTTTAGTTTACTTTATTTCAATTTTAGTTATTTTAGTACAGTACATTAAATGAGAAATGCTTCTTTGGCAACAAGTTAAATACAACTATTTAACTAGTAAAGTAAATTAAGTTATATATACTCAGTTAACCTTTTTTATTTTCTCAAAACACCTGTAATCAATATTCACAAACTTGGATAAATAAATAAATAATAATTTCATCATGCATACATACACAGTCTTTAAAGCATCATATTATCTGTGCAGTGTTTAACATGATCGACTAAAAGGGCAGAGTGTTGAGCTGTAGGATGCTTGCTGATGTGTTGATTATGAAAATGATCTTCTAAAGTGCTTCACGGTCAGGTCTGCCCATCTTAGCCATATTTTGAAGGTGAACTGGCCGGTCAGTGGGTATTTTGGAGGAGCAACGATCCCTGCGTCTGCTGCGCTACACCCACCAATCAGCACTAAACATGCGGCAGCTCACCCATAATATTCCTCTCTCTTTGACTATACGCTGGAGGTTAACATGTCCTCTTGTGTTCTCGGATGAGAGGAGGACAGAAACGGAGGAATGGAGGGGCGGAGGCAAGAAAGAGCAAAAGAGACGATGAAATGGAGTGTGAAAGAAAGAGTTGCCCCGAAATCTTGACCCAAATACAAATTTGTCTCCACAGAAAGGATTTGAGAACAAAACGGCGATTTTAGCAGTTTTCACACCGGGCCGTCCTGAAAGGCTTTCAGCATTGTGTGCATGCAGGCCGTGTATGGAAATGAAACCGGATAAATGTGTGAATCTATCCTCTTATGAACACGAACCATCTGTCGAAAGGGTCTCTGGTGCCTTTAATGGAATCATAACATTTCATAATGCTGCTAATATAATAGAATATCCCGTTCTGATCTTTATATGGGCCATTCATGTTATGCAGTACTTTCTGAACTAATTAAAACTGAATATGCTTGTTCTAATTGAAGCAAGTATTTCAATAAGATCTTTACATACACAGAAAGAAAATAAACCAGATTCTGACAGGATGCAAATAAAGAGCTGAAGTTTGTCATTGCTCTGTGATTGAGAATCAGTTTACATGATCATTTTGATATGTTATTAAGCATCTTTTGAAATGTTCATAATCATACTGATTTATGTAATTGTATCGAACAGGATGAGCAAAACAAACCAACTAATAACAAAACATTGCATAATTAATCAACTCCACTGCTACTTAATGATGGTTGGGCTTTTGTTTTTCATCCCAAATTATTCAATTTTCTAGAGATGATATCAATAGTGAATTATTAGTGAACTACCAATTAAAAGAGTATTCCGAAATAATAATTTTGTTCAGAGAAAATTAAGAATATTTCTTAATAAACTGACAGTTGTGTAGTGCACAGAACTAAAAGTAAATACATATTCAATCAAACCAATGAAGTAAAATGTAATTTTACCCAAAATACAAAGGCATACTGTTTTAAAAGTCTGTGGTTATTATGATTTTTTTTTAAGGAAAGTAATATACTGTATGTATTCAGAAAGGACACATTGAATTGATTAAATATGAAAATAAATACATTTATATTGCTTTTTTATTTCAAATAAATGTTGTTCTTTTACATTCTGTTGATCGAAACATTTATCATGGTTTCCACATATTAAGTACATAATATTAAATATTAAGTAGCACAACTGTTTTGATAATAAAGAAATGTTTCTTGAGCAGCAAATCAGCATATTATAATGATTTCTGGAGGATCATGTGACACTGAAGACTGGAGTAATAATGTTAAAAATTCAGCTTTGCATCATATGAATAAATATTTTATTAAAAGATTAAAAATACAGCTGTTATTTTAAATGATAACATTTCTCAATATTACTGCATTTTTGATCAAATAAATGCACACTTTAATAACATTAATACATTGAATGAATGAATGAATGATCTTACCAACCCCAACATTTTGAAGGCTACTGTATATTATGGGGACATGAAATCAGAATGCTCCATTATAAGATGGATTTTAAGAAAGAATGTAGAAAAACTTTGGTATATAAATAATTTTGAGGGCTGTTCACACTGAAAGCAATTTGCAACCACAATGCACATTTTTACTGAGAGATGATCTGAGGTGACGTGAACCGCAGAAACCAACAGAAATGCAGAAAATGCATTCTTTCCATCAGAAGACATTGAGTGTGCAGTCTTTCTATTTCATCAAGATGATCTGCTTTTTCTTGTCATTCTTTTCTTTCTCCTCACAGAATGAATGCCAAATACACTCGCAACGACATTAAAATTCACGCCTGTCACATCAAAGCAAGAATCTCTCTATTATTATAAGAATGCACATGGTGAGCGTTAAACTGTGATGCTCGCAATTGGATGTTGCATAAATTCCCAGTGCAGGTGATTATTAAGTCTCAGGGTCCTCACAGCTTCTTCTGTTCTGCGGAATCTCTTATTCCGGATTTAGGAAAACTTGGGCAGTGATTTTAAATGTGAAATCCCATAATCTCAGATAATCCAAAGAGATCAGAGCAAAAGGAAGTAAGCTTAATGCTGTATAACGACTGCTGATCCTTGTAAAGTTATACACAACAACATAAAACATGTATTATGCAAATGGACAAAACATTATGCAAAACTCTCAACGTTTAAAAACGAACGAACACCCTGCTGTAAGAGTCAAATCTTCACTGTAATGTACTGTACAGCTGGTATAACACGCCAAAGATGCGGAGAATTCGATATTTTCTTACTAAAACTGTGTTTTATGACAGATTAACCTTGATCCTGGACAGTTTGAGATTATCTGCTCTGTGACTGATACATATGGCGCATCGACGCATCTCATCTGTCCTCATATTAAGTTTGAAATCTGATCAGCGGATAAAGCCGTAAGACTCGTCACAGGTTGTGCCAACCTGAGTTCATCTTTTCATATGGGACAGGGTTTTGTAAACTCCTCTCTTTGAACTCCGGAGGAGTTTCCCCAAACACACTTCCATCCCTCCACCATCCACTTTAGCACTCTTCAAAACTTACAGACAGTGACATGTTTTCCTGTCCTCCCTCCCATTCCTTCATTACACTCGTTCCCCAGTGCATTTCCTTCTCTCGTGTTCGGCTTTCTATTCTGAAGTCAGCGATAAACCAACTGAAGCATGCCTTGCTAAAATACCTAGCGCTGAATCTGAATCGCCTTCTACCCCCAGACCCCTCAGGCAGTCCTCGGGCCTCTGCACGACTCCCACTATGAGGTCTGACTCAAATAATCCCAAGGATCTGTTTGACCGTGATGGAAAAATCTGAAACGTCTGACTATTTCCATGGTGTTACTTAAGGCTGGAAAACACCACATGACTTTTGAAATCTGACACACTAGGCATCACACAGTTGCACACAGTTGTCTTTTTTAATGAAGTCAAGACTCACTATTACTATTGCCCATAGCGATGCTGCGTTATACGCTACACTACTGTTCACAAGCTTGGGGTCAGTTTTTTTCTTCTATTTTTAAGAAATTAACACTTTTATTCAGATAGGAAACATTCAATTGATTAAAAATGACAATTATTACAATTACAATGCTATAATGTGAAAGGTTTCCATTTCAAGACCAATTAGGTTGCTTCCACCACAATTAACTGATAAAAAAATATGATTGATATGCACTCAAATCAATGATTATGCCATTCATATGAGCTTAAATCAATGATTTTGCGGTTCATATATGCGCTAAAGTCAATGAGTATGCCATTCATGCACTCAAATCAATGATTATGTCGTTCATATGTGTTCAAATCAATGATAATGCCGCTCATATGTGCTCAAATCATTGATTATGTCATTCACATGATGATTAGCAATGATATCAATGATTCAATGATTATGTCATTCATATGCATTCAAATCAATGATTTTGCCATTCACGTGTGTTCAAATCGATGGTAATGGCATCCATATGTGCTCAAATCAATGATTATGTCATTAACATGCACCCAAATCAATGATTCTGCCTTTCATATGGGCTCTAATCAATGATTATGCCATTCATATGTGCTTAAATCAATGATTACGACGTTCATATGCCCTCAAATTGATGATTATGCCATTCACATGCACTGTAATCAATGATTTTGCAGTTCATATATGCGCTAAAGTCAGTGAGTATGCCATTCATGCACTCAAATCAATGATTATGTCGTTCATATGTGTTCAAATCAATGATAATGCCGTTCATACGTGCTCAAATCATTGATTATGTCATTCACATGATGATTAGCAATGACTATCAATGATTCAATGATTATGTCATTCATATGCATTCAAATCAATGATTTTGCCATTCACGTGTGTTCAAATCGATGATAATGGCATTCATATGTGCTCAAATCAATGATTACCCCATTCATATGTGCTCAAATCAATGATTACCCCATTCATATGTGCTCAAATCAATGATTCTGCCTTTCATATGGGCTCTAATCAATGATTATGCCATTCTTACGTACTGAAATCAATGATTACAGTGTTTATACAGTATATGCTCAAATCAATGATTATGCCATTCATATTCACTGAAATCAATGATTATGCCATTATTACGTACTGAAATCAATGATTACGGCGTTTATGAGCTCAAATCAATGATTATGCCATTCATATATGCTCAAATCAACGATTATGTTGTTCATATGCCCTTAAATCAATGATTAAGCCATTCGTTTGCACTAAAATCAATGATCGATGATAATGGCATTCATATGCGATCAAATCGATGATTATGCCATTCACATGGATTCAAATCGATTATAATGTCGTTCATATGTGCGCAGATTGATGATTATGCCATTCATATGCGTTTGAATCAATGATTATGCCATTCACATGTGCTCAAAATTGATGATAATGACATTCATGTGTGCTCAAATCAATGATTATGCCATTCGTATGCACTGAAATCAAGGATTATGTCGTTTATATGCACTCAAATCGCTGATTATGCATTCACATGCACTGAAATAATGATTATGCTGTTCATATGTTCTCTAAAGTCAGTGATTATCCCATTCATTTGGACTGAAATCAATGATTATGATGCTTATATGCGCTCAAATAGATGATTATGTCATTCATATGCACTCAAATCAATGATTATGATGTTTATATGCATTCAAATTGATGATCAATGATTAAAGAACTCATATGTGCTCAAAACAATGATTACAATGATCGGATGAGGGCATAAAGTGCATTTCTCATGAGTGCCACAGCTCAATATACCTGAAACACCACTGCCAATATTACAGCTCTGATATTATTTGGTGTATAATATAACTTTATATTTTCAGATATCTCTCATGAATTACATCCCTGTTAATTAAAACATAAAATGATTAATGAGTTCCCGCTCACTGTACACACCTCAGAGTTAATTAACATGTTTAAAGATTAAAAAACACTAAACTGCTCCCATCTAATTCGCATGTTAATGAACAACAAAGAGGGTGCCGTTAATTCTGCATATGTGAGGCTCCCTGACCGACCCTGTTAATTAAACAGAACTTTAGTGAATTAATAAACTGATTTATTGAAAAGTGGGCTATTCATTCAGCGGCAAGATAGATTTAACTCTCAGTTGACTGTGAAAAAATCCATAAAACAAGCTATTTGCACGTATCACTAACTTTTGAGTTAGAGCTGAATTAGAAAATCATCCATTCATGACCTAGTTTTTGACATTTCGCATTTGATGGAGTCGTATAATTATCAGTACTTTATGCATTAATATTAAGTAGATCATTTATGGTCCATTTCAGCTCGCAGTCAAACACGGCTCTTGGGTTCTGTATGATTTCTTGGGCCCAAAACCAAGCATGTTTGCTAACAATTAGCGCTGTTTGTTAAGTCAAGCATTGTTATTATTACTATTGCTCACAGACATAGTTAGGGATTTGAACAAACCCCTGAAACTAAGCAACTCTGGTGCGTATACCATCCCACACTGTTTGAGCTACAGACATAAATGAGATCTTAATGCAGTTTTTCAATCTAAGTGATCAGATGTATTATTTTTCGCCAAGAGGATGATAAAATGAGTGAAAAGAAAATCCTGTAGATAGGGACCACAGTGTTACAGGGTTTAACAGTTGGATTTGGGAAGTGAAAACTCCAATCATTTTCTCCATAGGGAAATTGATTTTTAACAATAACTTATTTATAATAACTTGTTAATCAAATGTATATGCTTTCTGAAGCCTTTCTGTTTGCATTATTTCAACCTTTTTCAAAATAACCATGTTTAACATCTGAATTTGTGGTGAAAAACTACAATACCCATAATGCTGTAGAAAATTTAACCAATCAGAGAACTGCAGTGTCTTGTTAAGCTGTAAAAAATATTTATATATTTGTATATATATTTGCATATTTTGCAATAAACTTACAATATATTATTTCTATAGATACAATCAACAACTTTAAATGAAGAGTTCTATATCTTTCTGTTGTTTTTAATTCGATAATGTCATTTGCAATGCTTCATGGGATTGTAGTTCTTTCCCTCACTAAAGCTGTTAAGTACACATTGTTCTACCTTTTTCTTTTTGTCCAATTTTCAAAAACTTTTCTTCTGATAAAAGTTTGAAATGCTTGTAATAACTTGGTTTATGGTTTATAAGTGCTATAACAAGGACTTTTTAAAATGCCTACGGGGAAAAAAAAGACAAAAAAAAAACTTCAGAAACCTACACCACTGAAAAAGTGGACACTTTGCACTCTATAGAGCAAGCAACCAACTAGCAACCACCCAAAACACCCTAGCAACCACTTACCTCTCAGAACACCACAGCAACTGCCTAGCGACGCCTGTTATTGTATATAATTTTTCATATACCGCTTTTCAAATGGCAGCCTAGGAGTTATATAAAAAATAAACTCACAAAAATGTCATCCTGTGCCAGAAGGTTTTCTACAAAGCACTGCTATACGAAAGACACAGAAGTCTACAGAACAATGAATGTGGTGAAAAAGAAGTAGAAATAAACCTGAATGATGAAAGGTGTCGAAACGGTCTCGGATCAGTGTCTCAATATCAACCGCAGAGCTGTCAC
Organism: Sinocyclocheilus grahami; assembly: GCF_001515645.1. Lineage (NCBI taxonomy): Eukaryota > Metazoa > Chordata > Actinopteri > Cypriniformes > Cyprinidae > Sinocyclocheilus > Sinocyclocheilus grahami. Next base: position 77,124 of record NW_015506275.1, read on the forward strand.
ATCTTACTTTATACTAGAAGATGCCACCAACCGTGCCAGCTTCCTCTTTCATGTCTATAGAGATGTGGAACACCGCGAGCCGCCGACGAGCTGAAAACATGGGAAATGAGAATTTATTCAGGTAGAAGCATCAAAGCAGAATATAAGCTTTATTATTCCCCAATCATTTCATCCGGGAAGAAAAGAGAGGGGGAGAAAGAGAGGCAGAATTCCCACAAGGACAACTAACGAAGACTGAAATGAAGGAAGCACCTGATGAAAAGGTTATGGTGGGTTCGTGCAGCTGCGAGACGGGCAGGCAGTCCCGTTTAATCGTAGAGGAACGCTCAGTGGGTGGATGGAGGTACCGTGGGAGTCTTTGATCAGGAAGCTCAGGTGATTATGAATAAAACAAAGATGTACTTCTGCTGTGCACAGCGGACATGAATCAAAAGGACTCTGTGGTTTCTGGAGATTATACATCGCTCTGAATTTGCCGCAGACTGATCGGCGGTAGCGTCCCGTAAAGGCTCATGCTGAATGATGGCGATGTGTTTATTCCTCACGCCGACTTTGATGTGGACGTTATTTTAAATGGCGTAATTCTACGAGGCAAAGTCCCTGACAGGCGTGGACTTCCTGTGGGAGAAACAACAGGTTTGATTAGCGTGAGATGGAATAGAGCAGATGTTTAGGATATATAGCACAAACAGATGCAGTCGCTAGCAATTATCAACCCCCGGCAGAACGGGAGTGAATTTAGCTATGGGGTGTGATGTATTATTAAAGAAAAACACGACGGAAATGCCTGGAGTCAGCCACGGGGTGAGATGGTGAAATGTAGAGCGGTGTGTGTCGAGGAACAAGATTTCATCATGGCTGTAATAAGAACAGAAATGCATTAATATGGTCATAACCATGATTTACTGTAACTACATTTTTAGCATATCTGGGAAAACGTGAATGGTGCAATTTGCCCCTCTATGAAGTGGTCTCTTGATAGTGCAAAGTCTTTTCCTTCAACTTAAGTCAGTCATATTTATATTTCACCATGTTTGAAGGGGATTTATTTGTTCATTTAGGCTCTCTGCTTCACATTGTGCCCAATCAACATTGCTTAACCATAGTTAAAAAAACACTATCACATCAGATATTTAGAACTGTCTCCCTTTGGATGTTAAAAAGTCCCTTTGAATGTTTGAAAGTGTGAATTTAATTTATACAGTTTGTACTGAACATTTTTATCAAATAAATGAAGCCTTGGAGAGCATAAGAAACAGCCCCACCCCAATAAATAAATAAATAAGAAAAAATAAGAAAATAAAATACTTATTCCAAAAGTTTGAACAGTATTGTACCGTTCAAAAGTATTCCACAAAATGCAAACAAACAAACAAATAAATGTGTGTGTGTACAATTTTTGCAATTTAATTTGTAAAAATACTGTAAAAATTATACTGTAAAAACGTGTTATTAGTTAAGGGCAATTTCCATTACTATATACAGTGACATTTTTTTTGTTGTTGTAATTCTACAGTAAAATACTGTTAACATGTATAAATTTGGAAGTGAAAAATACATATTATTTAGAGAAAAACAAAACAAAAGGGTATATTATTAACAATATTTCAGTTAGATGATTGTGTTTACATACAAAATTGCCACAGCAAAAATGCATTACAAATAACAAAGTAGTATTAATAAGGTGCTTGTTTTGATTATACTTTAAGCACCTTAGTTTAATACTATTTTGTTGTTATATATCTATCTGTCTGTCCATCTGTCTCCGTCTGTCTGTCTATGCACGCGCACACACACACATACAGTATATGCATTTTCAGTTCAGTTCTACATGGCACACAACCCGGTAACACACTGACCTGCATTCTAGGATATTCTTCAGTGTCACACAGTACACAGATGTTCAGATGACAGCAGGAATGAAGATCACTCAGGTGAACCGTGTCAGTATAATTCAGACCTACTGGTGCAGACAACTGATACAAACCTGATAAAATCAATGCATACCACGGCCCGACGCAGACACACACACACACACACACACACACTTCATGCCCTCCAGGATTTCTAGAGAGCAGGAGGGGGAAGAGGACCCCATTGAAATCTTCCAGGGCATGTAACACCTGCGCGATGTTTGCAGAGAAAAGCAGTGAGGAGGAAAAGCGAGAGCTTTAATTAGTGTTTGCGAGAAAAGAAAACCTGCAGCATATGGATACGATTTCACAACCATGTTTGTTTTTAGAAACGGTGATAAAATCAGATGTAGCTCATATCTTGCCACACAGAAAACTATCTGTGTATCTGTGACACATGCCATTATCTCCTCTCTGCTGGTTGTTCATGAGATTCAATTTCTCCCCACCGCCCTCTTCAAGATAATGATCAGGAGACCATGTCCATCACTGGAAATATCTCGAGATCTTCCACAAGCTCCATTTCAGATTATAAAAAATGGTGAAAGTCAATAGAAAATAACAATAGACTGTATAATTCCATTTTTTCTTATTATTAAAACCCAGAACACCCTAGAAACTACACAGCAACACAATGAAAACATACCATCCACATTGCAACACCTTACAAACAGCATAAACATTTACATTTATTCATCTAGCAGATGCTTTTATTCAAAGCGACAAAAGAGGAATACAACAACTGATTCACAACCACAACAAACTCAGTCAAACATAACTTATTATTCATCTTTCAGCCATCATGGTATATTGCACTGAATTACATCTGCTAAGTGAACATGTTTTGCCCCCAATAAAAACGACAGAGCTTTGAGAATAAAGATAAGCATTTCAATATCATCTTACAAAAACATATTATTGGAAGATATAGAGTGATCTCATAATTATATGCATTTTATGTAATTAGTTTGTTATAAAGATTTCATTGAATAACATTACAAGCTATCAGAATTATCTTAATTTTGGCAGTGTAAATATCAGCAATTGCACCAAATTGCATATTTTTGCTTTTTTGGGGGGCCCCTGAATATATATTATATTCTCAATATATATTAGCCATAAAAGCTTGACGTATCAAATATGATGCTAAATAAAAATCAAACTTTAAGATTTTGTTTAATGCCTCAATACATATCAAATAAATGTCGGCAAAATCTGTTTTTAATGTCAAGTTTTAGATGGTAAATATCCAGCTTTTTGGAATAGGATTTTGGGCCAATGAGATTCCACTGGGGGCGGAGCTACCTAGTGCAAAGATTAGTTAAGACAAAATATGGAAAAGCTGTTAAGAACAGTATGCAAGGAAATCATAAAGAAAAACTAATTCATGCTACAGAGACAACACTGAAAGTATTGTGTTGATGTGTTTTATTTCTGCCGTTTGAGTCAAGTTGCACTAGAAGATAAAGCTCCTAAAGCACTTGCTTATTTCACCGTCACAGACTCGCATAAACTCGCATGCTTGTGTAACCCTGTACAGATGAAAGAACTTCAGAGGAACAAGAAAAAAGTCCAGATTCGGAACATCTCGCTCTGAACTCACAATGACAGCTCTGTCAATGAAGAAAGGGTATCTGTGAACGAAGAAAAAATCATTACCAAATGCTGTGACAGAGCTGTCAGGTGAAATGTATCGTGGGTAATACTGTAGTGTGAACTTTCCACTGGCATTTAACCGAGTGAATCTCACGGTGTGAGGCTGCATGACTGTGTCATCCAACAAAACTCTTTTTATAGGGACATACAGGAGTGCATGATGGGCCATTCAAAGGCTTTTTCCCTCGTGGGTGAAATTTTAGCCTTTTTACATCTATTTGCCAGAAAAATATAATGTAGTTTGACTGCATATTTGGGATTTAAATAATAAAACATGCATGTCGAGTGTGCTCAGGTTTAACGCTCATATTTTTTGTTCATTCATAACTTACCACTATGAAGTTGTAGGTGTTGCTGTGCACTTACGAAGGTGCTTCTTTGATGTTTTGGTCCCGAGTCCCTCCAAAGACAAAAAAATACAAATAAACAGTGAGACCACTCAGTAAAGTAACAGCACAGCTCACCTCCCCAAAACACATGATTGGAGCACAAATGCTGCAGGATGACTTTTTCACATCAGTTGAATTTTTAATACTTAGGGTTTTGAAGTCTCCATTGCTCTGCTTTGCTTGAATTCTAAACCCTAAGTCTGTTTTAAACCTTACTGTTTTGTTTGTTTGTTCAAGACTTTTTCTGAGTAACACTTTCCCTCTAGACCAAACTTTTTGTACAGTATTCATTCAAACTTTTGGGAGATGCTTTGCTGTGTACCGTCTACTGAATATACAAGCGAGGTCAAATGGATTTGTATAGCGCTTTTCATAATATAATACAATTAATGCCGCGATTTCAATATTCATAAGGATTCATTTTTAGGTGTCGTCAATACGTCAGTTTTGTACATTTAAATGCTGAAAATATGTCAGTATTGTACGTTTTAGTGCCAGTAAAAACGTAAGTAAATGTACGTTTTATAGAACCACATTTTACGTAAAATACATACGAATTATCATGATATCACGTTGCAGCGACTTCATTTGAAATGCTATCAAACACCGTCTGGAGTCATTCAACATGCCACACAAATAGCGTTGCTCACGAGAAGCACTTCTAACGCTCACAATTAATTCCAGTGGAGCTTGACATTAGCTTGTTGCTAATAACTCAATCATTTTATAAAAAAAAAAATACAAAAAACATTGATAGAATACAAATACTGAATGAGCCATTTTCTCTTTTAATATAAAGGATGTAAAGCTTAACCAAGCTCATTGCAATATTCTACAATCTACAAAAGACATGTGTGATTCTTATATCATACATACACAACAATGTTCACCCCTGCCCAACTACAAATGGATTTCTATGACAGAATTTAGACTTTCTGAATGCAATGTATATGCAATGTATAAATACATATAATGCCTAAAATCCTAATCTACAAATTTACCTTTTGTTCTTACGAGTCAATAGAGCGAAGAAAGCGAAGATTTCATATGACCTCAATAAACTTACCTATATTTCCTATTTAAAACACCAATATACATCATCACTCATACTTACATGTAAATTAACCATGTCAAAACAGAACACTGCAAAATTAATTTCCTATTAATTAAAACCGAAAGAGTTGTTGAGAGTCGAGTCAGAGGAAACACAATTAACAAGCATTTCCGACACCCAGCATTGGCAGGCAAATAAAACATTGTGTTAATTATTCATCGGTAGGAAATAATGCTGGAATTACCCTGCTTTAACCTGACTACTGCTTAATTGTGTTCCAAAACCTCGTTATCTCCGAAGAGGTAAATAAGAAAGTGATTACAACTCATCAGCACTGGTTTGTGTGGCCTCTCCAGGGCTGAGTGTCATCAATGTTCGTTAGGTAATGAGCAGTGATTGGTATGAAATTACTTCTTCACCTTGTCTGTCTTCTGCATGCTGCTTTATGCATAATTACCAGTGCATGACTGCCAGACAGCATCTGAAGAAGAATCACCACACAATGGAAGTGTTTGGAATAGAAAACTAGCGCTCTGCAGCATACTGTATACTGTAGCAGTACGCGAAACAGTGCACAATATGCAACCTGTAGCATAAACTGATCACAGTGACCTCATTATGTTGCATGTTTAATTAAAATAGGTTTATAATACCCAGAAAAGCTATCCATTAACATTCATCTTAATGGCGGTTGTTTAGTGTAGGACCTCTGGAAGTATCATACTTGAAATCTGCCATCTTTGCACATGGTTGCTGAAAAGGAAGACATAAATATTAAATTAAGTTCATTTCAAGCTACTAAAATCAAATAAAAAAAATCTTTGACCCCTTAGTTTAATATAAACAATTTAAAAAGTACTTTTTTTTCGTATTTCTAATCTACTTCATTTGTTAAAATTTGAATTAATTTCAAGCTTTCAGGAGCCCAATAAATTTATATAAAAATTATAAATAAAAAATGTTATAAAACATAAAAATAAATAAAACAAAACCAATAAATCAATCCTTGCCGCTTTAGTTTAACACACACACACACACACACACACACACACACACACAATTAAAATTAAATGCTATTTAAAAAGTAGTAATTTTGCATTTGAAATCCCTTATCTTTGCACACGGTTGCTGAAAAGGTAGAATTAAATATTACATTAATTTAATTTCAAGCTAATAAAATAAAATAAATAACATTGAACATTGACCCCTTAGTTTAATATGAATAATTTAAAAAGTACAGTTTTTTAGTATTTCTAATCTACTTCATTAGTTAAAAATGTTATTATTTCAAGCTTTTAGGAGCCCCATAAAATAAAATAAAAAAATAAAATAAATAACACATAAATGAAATAAAATCAAGAAATCAATCCTTGCCACTTTAGCTTAACACACACACACACACACACACACAATTAAAATGAAATGCTATTTAAAAAATAGTAATTTTGCATTTGAAATCCACTATCTTTGCAGATGGGTGCTGAAAAGGTAGAAATAAATGTGAAGTAAATTAAAAAAATAACTTAATTTCAAGCTTTTAAGAGCTCTATAAAACTGAATTAAAAAAAATAGAATACAAATAAAATGAAATAATAAAAACAAATAATCCAAGCTATCAATACTTGCCGCTTTAGTTTAAATCACACACAAATGCTATTAAAATTAAATGCTATATAAAAAGTACATTCATTTAGCATTTGTTATCCAATTCCAATTTTATTAAAGAAAAAAAAATCTATGAATAAACAACTTTTGGTCATATAACCCTTGTCAGGCAAATTTAATTTACATTACAACCAAACTATTAAAAATGACGTGGCAAACATTATTATGATAGGCACAATCATTTAAAACAAAGGCTGGCTAAGTTAAAGGGGTCATATGATGCGATTTCAATTTTTCCTTTCTCTTTGAAGCATTACAAGCTCTTGGTGCATAAAGAAGATCTGTAAAGTTTCAAAGACTAAAGTCTCAAATCCAAAGAGATATTCTTTATAAAAGTTCAGAGTCAGCCACACCTACCTAAAACGGCTCGTTCTAACACGCCCCCACATGTCTACCTAACTATGTGGGTAGATTTGCATAACGCCGCCCAAATGTTCACGCAAAGAAAGAAGGCGTAACTTTTATTCTCACTGTAGTATTGTTGACGCTGCAGCCTTGTTGTGAAGACGCTGTGTGCTTCATTGTGAAAGCGAAACTACTTTGTTTGGTCTTCCAAAAGAGCACGATATCCACTTTGTCATGCTTAGAGCTTATCTGTGCTGGTCGCTGAGGAAATACAACAACTTTCACCGTTGACAAAGCGGAGTCCAGCCCGAGGTCCGTCACATGTGGTTGCCGCTCAATCATCGCATTCACCAGGCGCATCGTTCTCGACTCCGCCGCCTCTGCTCACTCTATCCCGGCCTCAGCGCACGCTAAGCCGGGGCTTCCCCTCACGCTAGGCCGCTGTGTTATTCGTTGTGAAAGTGTTTGATCTTCCAAAAGAGGACACAACTACAAATCAGTGGTTACGCTGTATTTATCACACTGTTCCAGAACAGTTTAACACAAATATCCAGATGTGTGCAGCACATTTTATGGAGGACTGTTTACTGATCCTGGGAGAGTAACGTTAGACTACAAGCCGGCTGTTCTGACTCACGTAAGTACGTTTTCATTTAAAGGATTTGCCACTGATGATTCAAATGCGAGTTTTGGGCAGTAGAGTAGCACTTGTTGTTTGTCATTTCTCTGATCACAAACAGACAGAGTTTTATGTTTACGCGGCGCGATGCAATGCAACGTAACGCGTAAAAAGACAGTATAAGTCATTATAATCAGTAATTATGTCCCCACTGGATGCAACAAATGCCTCGTTTATAATGGGTTTTAATGTTGTCTCGTTTCTCCGGCCAGACAGGGCATCAACAGTATGTGAGGGGCGTAACATTTCCGTCTCACACTTGAGGTATTCGGCCAATCACAACGCACTGGATAACTGGCCAATCAAAGCACACCTCGCTTTTTCAGACCGATGAGCTTTGTAAAAATCGACGCGTTTCAAAAAGGTGGGGCATAGAGGAGAAACAATAATGTACAGTATGTGGAAAATAATGTTTTTTTTTACTTTAGACCGCATAAACACATTTCATTACACCAAATACACAAAATAATGTTCTTTTTAGCAGCATCATATGACCCCTTTAAATTTCATGCAAAAATATTATTTTTGTCAGGCTGATTAAATTACGCATTGAAAGTAGATGTGAAGAACTGGAAGCATCAACTGCAATTTGTCACACTGAAAATGAAAGGTCAAACTGAGTGCATTGCATTGAGCAATATGGGATTTCTTGCATTACATTTTAGCAGATGTTGTGTGTCATCAGGGTATTCCACGTAAACAGAGAGTTTGCACACTGTGCGCAGAGGAGGATGTATAAAATAATAGCTGCCGGCATACAGAGCTAGCACAGCCCGGGCTGTGGGAATTCAGCTATATACCTGACTAAACACATGAGTCTTTAGTCTAGACTTAAACAAAGAGATCCCCCTAGGAGCTACGGAAGAAAAAGTTTTTCCTCCCCTAGAGGATTTTGCACTTTCTGGCACCATCAAAATGTGAGAGGTGTATATTTATGCAGGACAGTCCTTTGTGCTGCACCTGCTGTCCTGAGTTGAGGCACTGTCGTAAACCACCCCTGAATTCTGATCACGAAAAGAAAAAGTGTAGAGGCAGAGAATCAGACTTCATATCAGATCGTTGATTCATTCAACAGTGAATGCATTATCCATCAATTCATCATTTAAGTGAATGAGCTTCACCGTCTTTGATCTTCCCGAGAGCGGCCTCATCAGGTAAATGGATTTCAGAGGGGAAGTGATGCTGTTTTGGATCGTTTCAGGATGTGCACATCTCTCTTCTCATTCTGAGAAGTGCCTCTTGTCCATGAGCAATAAGAGTGTTTTTACTATTATGTTTGACGTTCATATTCAATGAACATGACAACCCCCTATTTGGTATGGTCTACTGAATGTCATTGAAAATCTTTTGAAATATAACCCTTTTCATAAAGACATACAGTAAATTGTTAAGCCAAAACACCTCACCAGATCAAAATAAGCATTTACTGAAACTAAACTTTCTGATGTGTGACATAGAAAGATATCACGTGACGCCTACATTTCAAAATACAAATCAAACAACTAGTGAGTACAGTGGCTGTCACACTAGATTTTAAGTGTGCAAAACAGCCAACAAATAATATTTATTCCATACGATGATATCACACTTAAAGGGGTCATCGATTGCTAATTTCACTTTTACATGTTGTTTGAACATAAATGTGTGTTGGCAGTGTGTGTACACATCTACCCTATAATGATAAAAATCCACCCAGTGGTTTTTATTTAATCCCTAAAAATAATATCCCCTTTTTCAAATCAGGCCGTTCTCAGCTTCTTGTCTGTGTGACGTCACACGATTGTTGATTTAGACCTGCCCTGAGTGAGCTGTAACAGTCCGACCGCCATTATTTCGACACCGGAGCAGGAGTAGACAAGAATGGCTCCATAGCGATTGAGGTGTTTTGTTGTTGGATGTAATAATGAACATAGCAGTCGTCATTTACTCCCGACATCTGAGCCGCTGAAGACGCAGTGGATTACTTTTGTTTGTGAAGGGAATGCACCCCCTATCTACCTAAATGCATTTATGTTCGCGCGAATCATTCGTGATCCAGCTTCTCTTACAGCAGAAGTGAGTATAAAGGGTATTTTATGAATCTTTGCAATCGTTGTTCCAAGTTTTGCGGCTAAAGTAAACAGTCTCTCAGACAGGGTATATACAGGAATCATGGAGTTCAATTTAATACCTTTTAAGACATTTTTTAAGACTCTTTCCATTCATTTTAAGACCTCATCGCCACTCCAAGTTTTAAGTGGCTAATAAACAAAACAACTGACAAAACTTATTGAGGAGGGAAAATAAAAATAAAGCTCTACGAGCTAACGGGGCAATGAGTTCACACATATTCAAAAGATGTATTTGTCACATCAACTCTTATGTCTGCAAACCAGAGCTGTTTTGTGGAACACTTCTCATGACAAACACCTGACTGATCAGACAGTTTACCTGTGATTACAGAGTGCTTGATTTGATGCAGACTTGACAGAGTGTCAGTACTGCACCTGATCGTGTCTGAATGATCATGGAAGGTAAAATAATGATCACAACTATTACATCATTTTAATTGTGCATCCCAAGCCCATGCCAGTAAAAAAAAAACAGCCCAAAGTAGCGCAATTACCATGTCCCAAATATAAAAATGTCATCTCCATCCCTAAAATACATATTTTACAGTGCACATTTATCATAAACACAGCTCAAATGCTTGCTACTAGTGTGGCCCAAAACATTTAGCAGAGTTTTATTACAGGTAGAATGCAAAATGTTTCAGTACAAGCATTTCAATCAAATGTAATTTATACCTTTAACCCACTGGGGAAAATCAGCCCATGGCAACAGTTTAAAAGCAGCCCAATTTCGTGGGGAAAAAAACAGCAACCACCCTGCATCCAGCATGAGCTGCAGAAGTCAGATTTGACTGATCACGGGTCAAAAGTAAAGAGAGATAACTGACAAGATGTTGGAGGATTTGCTCCTTAACAGATCACGAGCTCATTGACAAATATCTTTTATCATAAGATGAGCTCCCTTTACACAGTGTGTGCGTGATCGCAAAATCGAAAGTGAACTGCGACTGCGAGTGCTCATTCAAAATACCCCACATATTGATAGCGCCGCCCTGATGCACGAAAATTATATACAATATTAGAATGTTTGCGGGAGCGGACACAAAAATTGCGGGAGCGGATGGGAGAATGCGGTAATGGTCAAAAGTTCAGTGAGAGCGGGATCAACAAGCCCCACACAGCGGCGCAGTCAGTCAATGAGCGCCATAACAGATGACGTCAAATCTTGTGGGATTCCATAAATAAACTACGCAGAACCGCACTATTCGACAAATATACATAATGAAAAGATGATACAAAATTTAATACCTTGGAAAAAGGCATTTAAGACTGTTTAATACTTTTAAAGGGCCTTCATTTTTTCTAAATTGATTTATCAACTTTTAATACTTTTTAAGACCCAGCGGACACCCTGTCAGAGCACGGTTCGTCACCCCACAGAAGAGAGGGGCGGGGTCAGCAGAGCTCATTAGCATTTAAAGCAACATGCAAAAAACGGGTTGATTTCTGCAGAGCTGATTTTGAAAAGGTAAAAAGGATGTTTTTCACACTACCATTGAGAAATTTTAACCAAAGTATGTTATAGACTTTTCATTAAGACCCTAAAGAATCATATCACCTTGTGGAAAATGGACATCCGATGACCCCTTTAAGTATCATTATATTCAACTATAATAACATCTGTTCCAGCCAAAAAAGGACATGCAATGGTCATGGATATCGTTCAAAAGTTTGGGTCAGTAAGATATATACATATACACGTGAAGAAATTAATACTTTTATTTAGAAAGAATGCATTAAAATGATCAAACCTGACAGTAAATAGATTTATAATGTTATAAAAATATTTCCGTTTCAAATAAATGCTGTTATTTTTATCTTTCAGTTTATCAAATAATCAGAACCAAAAAAAACTTGACATGGTCTCCTCAAAAATATTAAACAGCACAACTGTTTTTGACATTGATGATAAATGTTTAAGCATAAAATCAGCATATTAGAATAATTTCTGAAGCATCATGTGACACTGAAGCCTGGAGTTATGATGCTGAAAATTCAGCTTTGCATCACAGGAATAAATTACGTTTTAAAATGTATTTAAATAGAAAACAGTTCTTAAATTGCAATAATATTTCATAATGTTACTGTTTCTACTGCATTTTTGATCATATAAATGAAGTTGGCGAGCACAAGAGACTTCTTTCTGATGCCAAACTTTCCAAGTGTAGTGTATAACCTGATGGTTCACTAAAGGAACAACTGGCTCACGTTAAAATTCTCTAGACTGAGCAACTTCTACCCAGGACCATAATCTGATAACATGATGTGCTGCTGTAGCAGTCGGAGCTTGTTAAGCAGACTGATTCTATAGGATGCAGAGGGGAATCTGTCAGAGATCAGCTCCTGGAAGAGCAGACATAAGGTCAACGAGAAAATGTCAAATGTGTTTACCCTCAAGAAGCTGTCAGATTACTGCCAGTTCATCATAAACACCGCAGCTTCCACAACATATTAAATTATGTCAGGCTTTTTTGTACTCTCTCTGTCACTTGATCAAATGGTATTAATATAAAATGGTACGGCGGCATTAATTATGGGTGTGAGGTGGACAGAAAGAATAGTTCACCAAATATATGACAGTTTACTCACCCTGATGTCATTCAAAACAGGTCTAACTGTCTTCCGCGGAAAACAAGGGTGAACTGTTGAAGTATACCACAGCCATGGAATGAAGACGTCATATGACGCCAACCCTGAAACAACATACTGTACAGAACTACCAAATTTTGCTATACATTTGATTGTAACATATAATCATTGCTGTTAATAGTGTTCATCGTCTGTTTGATTACATTAACTGATTTTTACCGTACATTTCTGCCATGTTTACATCAACTTGACATAGTCACCACTGATAAGCTTCAACTAAATATATTGTAGAAACTGAATTTCTTGTAAAGCTGCTTTGCAACGATTTGTATTCTGAAAAGCGCTATACAAATAAATTGTATTGAAGACTAAAACGACCAAAAAAAACAAAAGAAATGAGAAAGGTAGCACTTTATTTTACAGTCCAGCTCCGCATGTAAATACTATGTATTTATTAATTACAATGAACTAGATACCAACTGTGAACCTACCCCTAAACTGAACCTTAACCCATGTATTTACCTTATATTAAGGTAAATGAACATAGTGAACATACTATAAAATAAAGTGTAACCTGAAAATGAGCATTGTCCAAATTGTATTTTTTGTGACTTGACTATTATTAGTGATTTGGTTGAGTTCATATGATTGAGAAGTCTTGAAATGTAGCGCATGAGTCATATTAACAACTTTTATCATACTTTAATAGTTCTCTTGATACATCTTTTCAACAATGATCTGGTATCATTCATGTCTGTAGCTCAAATGTAGTGGTTTGATCAAGTCAAGTCAAGTCGAGCTTTATGGTCATTCCGCTATGTGTGGGCATACAGTGTAACGAAATGTTATTTCCAGTTAAAACGTCCAGGATCCAGTTACAAAGGGAGGTGTTTAGGCCCAGCAGGTTTAGTTTGTTGATGAGCTGTTGTGGGATTATTGTGTTGAATGCTGAGCTTAAGTCAATGAACAGCATTCTAACATAAGAGTCTTTGTTTTCTAAGTGGGTAAGAGCCCACTTAGAAAACAAGAGGGTGGAGGAAATGGCATCGTCCGTGGAGCGGTTTGGACGGTATGCAAACTGGAGCGGGTCAAGTGTGTTGGAAAGTTTGGATTTGATATGGTGCATGACTAACCTATCAAAGCACTTCATCATGATTGGGGTCAGTGCTATGGGACAATAGCCATTCAGACGGGACACAGGCGACTTCTTTGGTACTGGAGTGATGGTGGTGGACTTGAGACATGTGGGGACAACTGCTTGGCTTAGTGAGGTGTTAAGCATTAACCTAACCTAGGTTAGGGTTAGGATCAAACCACCTAACCCTGAGCATGAGCTGCAGCAATAGTATGAACATAGCAGGCACCATTAAAACAAGAGGGTGGAAACTAATTGATGGATAGATTTGGTTTGTTTATCTAAATTGGGTCTAAATGAACTTGGCACAGAGCTTGTAGTTGAAACACAACAAGTAAATGTATTCAACTCATTTAAATAATCCTCATGTTATAGTTTGATTTCTGTGGAAAAGAGAAATGGAGACGAAATGAGCAAATCTCATGAATTGTGTCCATCAAGAATATGTCCAGAAAATGATTGACCCCCAAGCATTTTAGGACTTATTTTAAGATTTTAATGTTTTTTGACAGAAGTCACTTGTGCTTACAAAGTCAGCATTTGGTTGATCAAACATACAGGCAAAAACTGTATTATTGTGAAATTTATAACAACTGTTTTCTACTTGAATATATTTTGAAATGTAATTTCTTCTCATGATCCAAAGCTGAATTGTCAGCATCATTACTCCAGTGTCACATGATCCTTCAGAAATCATTCTAATATGCTGATTTGATGCTTAAGAAACATTTCTTGTGATTATCAATGTTGAAAACAGTTGTACTGCTTAAAAATTTTGTTGAAAATGCGATAATTGTTTTTCAGGATACTTTGATAAGTGAAAAATTCAAAAGAACAGCATTTATTTGAAATATAAATAAAATGTAGTCTTTACTCTCACTTTTGATCAATGCAATGCATCCTTGCTGAATGAAAGTATTCATTTATTTCCAAAAATAACTATTACTGACCCAACTTTTTGAAATGTTGATGTACATATATTGATTCTAGGACAGGCTTTTGACAGGTTTCATGAGAATCTGACAAAAATCTCATCATACTTTCTCACAAACTACAGCGAAGCAAAGAGAAAGCAAAACGCGAGTTCATTCAAATAGTGTTTAAACATTAATGGCAGCAGTGAATACTTTTGTGTTTTCTGGGTATGAAATCGATACAATAGTTTTTGTCCCGATGACAAATGGAGCAGATATGAGCCGACTGAGTGAGATGAATCTCTGAGCAACCTGAGCCAATTATCCTCCATCTGTGCCAGAACGCCACCGTGCCGGACTCGCTTCGTACCTCGGATTCTGTCCAACAGATGAGAAATCCACAGAGGCACCACTGTGACCTCTGACCCCTTCTGACACGGGCCAAATCAAGAGCATTGTGAAAAGTGAGGTTCGGAGGAGAGCGCCACCTACGAGTAGCCCATTTATCACACGACTACAAGAGTTAAACGGCCGGCGATCGATAGGACAGGAGTTAAGAGCAAGCAGGGGGTGCTGAATGTCATCATTTTAATGAAATATAGATTTGGGTCTATTAAACAGCTTGCTGGTCGTGTATGAGAGAGTGGTGCTCTTTCTCGCGGCTAAATAAAGCCATCCATTAAAGACGAAAGAAATCGATTGCGGGTGAAACTAACACTCACCTCTCTGATGTGAGCACAGTTTTGCCCTGGTCTGGATAATAGATCAAGGTTAGGTAAGAAGCAGAATGGCTGCCGTGGGTTTCGGTGAGGCCGACATTATCGGACGCTAGGGTGATGTAGCGGTGTAGTCCTGTCTCGCAGTTTCTTCAAGGTTTTCCCATCTGTTCTCAAATTTCATGTTCGTTTGCTTTACCTCGGTTACCTGTGTGTATTTATTTTCCAGAATACAAAAGATGATATTTTGAATGACGCCGTGGTCCAGAAAACACTGGTAACTTTCACGATTACAGTAACCAACTTTCACTGACATAGTTTTCAAAACATCAGTCAAAATGTGGAATAATTAGGATGTTTTTAATGTTTTTCAAAGACGTATCTTATGCTCACCAAGGCTGTTTATTTAATCAGAAATAAAAACAGGAATATTGTAAATTATTACAATTTAAAATATTACATTTTAACATAGTTACTGAATTTTCAGCACGATCCTTCAGAAATCATTCTAATACACTGATTGGCTGCTCAAGTATTAATGATGTTTAAAATGGTTTGTCCTGTTTGATATTTTTTGTGAAAATCATGAAACACTTCCATGCAATAATTTGAGGTATAAGGGAAAAAAAGACATTAAACTTAAAAAAAAAAAAACTTTCTGATTATCAATGAATCCATACAAATAATTTCCATAAACATATTAAGCAGCAAAAATTGTCAATAATGAGAACCATTATTAATAGTAAGCACCATTATAATAACTGATACTAATTAATGTTGTCGCGAATCAACATTCCAGATTGATTTCTTAAGGATTATGTGACACTGAAGACTGAAATAAGGATGCTGAATATTCAGCTTTGCATCACAGAAATAAATTACATTTTAAAATATATTCAAGTAGAAATCAGTTATTTTACATTGTAAAAATATTTCAAAATATTATAGTTTTTACAGTATTTCTAATCAAATAAATAAAGCCTTTGTGAGCTTAAGAGACTTCAAAAACATTACAAAATCTTAATTATTCCAAACGTTTTACCAGTTTTACTAGTGTAAGAAAGTAAGTCATACAATTAAAATAACATGAGGGTTAGTAAATCATTCTAATTTTTGGATGAACTATCCCTTTAAAGCTATCAAATGTAGGTTATGATAAAAAAAAAACTGCAGCAATGTTTAAAGCATGTAGACTAATGTGAGAAATGAGAAATGACGACTACAGCATGTCATTCATTACCTTAGTGTGCTTCAGCTGGCACATGATCACCAAAACTCTTCAACATGCAGAACGGTGGTCTCCAGGTTGGGCATAAATTGATTGAATTCATTGACCCATCATGCCTTCTGTCAATGGTACAAGCTGTTGGTGGTGATTTTTTGAATGTTTCTTCAGACATCTTTGTGCCATTAGCAGCTCATCGATTAAGCGCTGTTGTTGACCATGGTGGGCAGCCGTCCCTCTGTGGCCATTTCCAAACGGATTCTTCCAGAACCATAAAGCAGACATTGCTCTAGACGATGATGTCATAGTTCTTCAGCCCGCTGATCTCAGTTCAATAGACCTGCTGGAAGGTTCACAGAATTATTGTATAGATGGAAAATCTGCATTGTACAATATGCTTAAGATTTGATCATGACATGTTAGTACATTTCAGATAATCAGAAATTATGCAGCTAAGGTCTCAAAATAAATAAAATGACTTTGTAAAAGTATGATACTTGGCTAATGCAGTTTAAAAGCAAGTGAGATAAAAAAAAGAAGTTATATATTAGACCAGGTTCTAATTTTCTGAAAAACAGTAAGTTCTGGTCGGTTTTTCACAAGAAAAGTTAAAGAAGCATAAAACCAGTATAATATCTAAACCTTAAATTAAATTAGACTTAGACTATTAGTCAAAATATTTATTTGTTTGTGTTTAAAAAATATAGTTTTATGAAGAAAGGATGCGTTAAATTGGTCAAAAATGGCAGAATTGTTTTTAAAAACAAATGTCTTTACTATTTTAAACAAACACTGTTTAGAATACTAAAAACAGAATAAATTTAAGGGGGTCTGAATACTTTCCGTACCCACTGTATATATATATGCACACACACACTCAAAATAGAAAAAAAATTGAAATACTTTTATTCAGCATGAATACATTAAATTGATCAAAAGTGTAAGTAACATTTTCTAGTCATCAATCAATTTTGGGAAAAAAGGATCACAGTTTCCACAGAAATAATAAACAGCTTTCAACATTAATAATCGTAGTAAATGTTTCTTGAGCAGCAAATCAGCATATTCGAATGATTTCTGAAGGATCTCAGCCTCCGGGCTTAACTTGGGACCAGGAGCCCTCTCAGGGCTGGACGTGGGAACAGGAGCCTTCTCTTGGCTTGACATGGGAACAGGAACATTCTCGGTGCTAAACTCAGGGACTGGAGCCCTCTCTGGGCTAGACTCGGGGACTGGAGCCCTCTCTTGGCTAAACTCGGGGACTGGGACCCTCTCTGGGCTAGACTCGGGGACTGGAGCCCTCTCTTGGCTAAACTCGGGGACTGGGACCCTCTCTGGGCTAGACTCGGGGACTGGAGCCCTCTCTTGGCTAAACTCGGGGACTGGGACCCTCTCTGGGCTAGACTCGGGGACTGGAGCCCTCTCTTGGCTAAACTCGGGGACTGGGACCCTCTCTGGGCTAGACTCGGGGACTGGAGCCCTCTCTTGGCTAAACTCGGGGACTGGGACCCTCTCTGGGCTAGACTCGGGGACTGGAGCCCTCTCTTGGCTAAACTCGGGGACTGGGACCCTCTCTGGGCTAGACTCGGGGACTGGAGCCCTCTCTTGGCTAAACTCGGGGACTGGGACCCTCTCTGGGCTAGACTCGGGGACTGGAGCCCTCTCTGGGCTAAACTCTGGGACTGGGACCCTCTCTGGGCTGGACTGGGAAACGGTGACGAAGGAAAGAGGAGAGGGGGCAAGTCGGCTTCCAGCTCTGTTTCCCAGTCTATAAGATCCCCCTCGAAGTCCAGCTGTATAATCAGCTCACCCTCAGCCATGGTGCAGTGGGCTCCACTCCACTCCACACTCTCGCTGTCCGCGGCATTCTCCCTCGTGGCGGGCTCTGTTGCCAGCTCTCGCACTTTGACTGACGTCACTTGCAGCTCCAGCTCTGCAGCAATCCGTCGCTCCATGCGGCAACGGCTCGTCGGCCGTGGTGAGCTCGGGATCTCCGTCAGCGGTGGGTTCTAGCATGCGCTCCGCGCAGCGGGGAGATGGTGGGCTGGGCACTGGGCCCGGGGTGGCCAGCTCCATAAATGTGGCGAAATTCGCTCGAGGGCCTTCCTCGGACGACAGTGCTCTGTTCGCGGAGTTTAAACTGAACTCATAGAACGCACAGAGCGCGTCATCCGGGTAGCTAGAGAGGTTGGCGACGACCAGGAACAGTCTGGTGTGGCCCTCGAGTGATTTTTCCCCCTGCTCCAGCAGGAGGAGGAGGTATTCAGGATGAAGGAGGGGATCCATGGACACAACGGAAACAAAAAACACTGAAGAAAAACGGAAACAGAAATCAAGGGAACACACGGAGGTAACTGTTTGGTATTCTGTCACGCAGTGCCTACTGCGTCGGAGCAAGGAGACGAAGGACCATCCAGAATAATAACAGACTTTAATTGACATCCAACGGAACTAGGAACATACAAGTAGCGGGGACATACGAACATTCAATACCAGACCAACCCAGAACGCAAAGGCATAGACTTAAATACAGGGGATGATTGGGGAAACGCAGGTGCATGGGATCATAATCAAACTAATTAGACTGAACGAGGACAGGAACATGACCAAAACAGGAACAGAAACGGGGGCAAAACAGGTCCATGATCCTGACAGTATTGTTGGCTATTGCTACAAATATACCCGTGCTACTTATGACTTGTTTTGTGCTCCAGGGTCACAAATGGAGAATTGCGCTGTGCAAATTTAATATTTTGGTATATTCGTAGCATTACCTGATTTGCATAGTTACTCTTGTCCCAAATAAATGTTATCAATGGGTTCAACACACACACACAAACAGAAGTTTCAGTTGTCGAAAGGTTTTAACGGCTTTGATATGCAAGTATCAAGCAGCTCTTAAACTAAGTCCATCTAAACCCCCCTAGCTCACGTCATCTCAAAATTGACATCCATCTGTGAAGCCCTTGGGGAAGAGCCTCAGAGTACGGCAGCTGATAAAGAGAAAGCATATGTCAACCATTACAAGTCATGCTGCAGCACTGTGTTATATATTGCAACAAGCCTGAAGCGGAACAAGATTCAGCGCTGCACAGGTCAGCTAGCGACTGTGTTTAATTGCGACCTGCATTACCTCTCATCGGAGCTTGTTATTACATCAAAACATAAAAATAATAGGCGATATTTCTAAAAATAATAGCTGCCCATCATGACTGACAGCGGCTGCTTCCTAATGACCTGCATAGGAGGTGGTGACAGGGCCCTGCAATTCAACACATTATCATGCAATTACCACCCAAAATAAGTACAAATGCTTCACTTGTTACATGCATTCGTCATTATGCAGACAAAACTTGAAATCTGTTACTGTCTAATAGCTGAAGGGACTCATCATGTCGGAAGGAGAGAACTGATATTTGAGCTAATTTAACGAGCAGATATGCTTGTCTGACAACATGTGGCATATGACAAATAAACAGTCATGATTTTTTATTTTTTTTTACGTCTTGGTTTGAATGTGAAAAGCAGCCTGACACCTTTCGCTTGTTTATTCATACAGCACAGAATCAGCATCTACGGACATGTAATTATCAGTGAGATCACTTTCACACAGAAATCATCCTTTGGTATGGATTTTAAAAAAAATGTTTCAGTTAAAATTGATCCACAGATGCAATGAAAAACGGTTTAAAAGAACCAAATGGGCAAAATGAATGAATGAAAACGAATGAAATATGTTATCAAGTTTAAATAAGGCTCAAACAAAACATCAGCTAATGCATCAAGTGTTATGAATTAACAATTAACTATTTATTTAGTTAATGTTAATTTATAAGTATACTATTGTTCATAATTATTACATGTTATTTTATAATATATCAATATTAATTATATTATGTTAATTTAACCTGAAATGACAAAAAATGTGTATGTACTCTGCCATTTAAAAGTTTAAGAATTGTAAATGTTTAAAATATTTTTTTAAAGTCATCACTTTTTCTCAAACCAGGGCTGCATTTATTTGACCAATATAGTAAAATATGGTAAATATAGTAAAAACAATAATATTGTGAAATATTATTACAATTTAAAAGAACTGCTTCTATTTGAATATATTTTAAAATGTAATTTATTCCTCTGACGCAAAGCTGAATTTTCAGCAGAATTTAGCCAGTCTTTAGTCACATGACCTTCAGAAATCATTAAAATGTGCAGATTTGTTGTCCAAGAAACATTTCTTAATATTACCAATATTGAAAATCATTTAATACTATAAACAGTATAATATTATTAGCATTATAAATGTCATTACTGTCACTTTTGATTAATAAAAGTATTCATTTTTGTTTAAAAAAAATATTACTGTCCCCAAACTTGTAAGAATAGTGCATGTTATAAACATAGTGCATGTAGAAATTAACATGAACTTAAATTAACAAAGGTTGTTAAAGATGTTAGTATAATACTAATGCATTATCTAACAAACTGAATGCTAAATGTAATTTCAAAAAGCATGTAATTTTCTTATACTTAAACAATAGCATGAATAGGATGCATTGAGAATGGAGAAAAATACAATAAAATGTAGTGCTCTTGTACCTTCAGGTTTTTTTTGTTGTTGTTTTTTTTAGCAGATTTGTCCTTTGCAGCAGTACAGATGGAAGTTGGTTAACTGCTTCTCCTTGTAGAGTTGGGGTACTCAGACTCGAGTCCGGTCTCACAGTTTTTTAAAGGACTCAGACTTGTCACGGACTCGGATGCTTTTTTACTCGGACTTGACTCGGACTCAAGCCTTTTGGCCTTTCAGAAAATATGTCAGAGTCCAACCGAGTCCAGGGACAGTTGACGGAAATGTCACTGACTCAATGCATTATCACAAAAGTTAAAAACAATATTTTATAAATGTTGTTAAAAAAGTATTGCAAAATGACGGCGTTACCATTAACCAATGTTATGAGACTAAAACGTAACCTTTTGCCTTTCGCAATAAGTCATGGCAATGGATTTTGGTGGGATTTTGGCTATATTTATTCAAAGGAGGTATATGCATGTATCTTTACAGAAAGCTTCAGAAACGTGCGTGGCGCGGCTGGAATAAACACAAGCAGTGACTAAAGTGGCCGCAATCAGCTTCAGTGACTGTATCAGAGCCTGTGCAGCGTAAATTTTCTAAACATTAATGGTAGGGAAAGTCCCTTATACTGGAGAACGGCCACATACAGTATGAAGTGTTTCTTGGAGGTTATAGTACATTGAAGAATGATCATATGACTATTTACATACGCCATGTGACCTGTAAATGCGGAAAAAACGTTTCCATTGCAGTTTTGCGAATTATTCCTTTTTCGCATTGCCTGAAAAACCACGTCATGCGAGCGTAAAAACTTTTTTGCGATATATGGACGTTTTTTGCGAAATTGACGTTTATTGCGAAGTTTCGCCTAGTGTGCGAATGTCGAGATCTTTTGCTTAAGTTATCTTAAGTTCTGTTATTGCTACACACTTATACGAAAAGTTATGTCAAAATGCCCATCTTGGAGACTATTCATGTAAATGCAGTCGGTTTTGTCTTAAAGGGGTCCTATTATGCTTTTTCACTTTTTTTCATTTTAGTCGGTGTGTAGTGTGTATGTTTGGGCATAAAAAAGATCTAGAAAGTTACAAATCTCAAAGTCCACTCCAAAGGGAGATATTTCGTTTAAAAAAAATCCCTTTTCAAGAACTACAACGAACGGCTCGTTTGGACTACAGCGTTTGGTTTCCGGGCTTTGTGATATCACAAAGCGGCCCATTAGAATATCATTACAAATAATTCCTGCTTACAGAAATTTGAATGGGGAGGGGCGAGGTTGTGGTTAGAACGTTTGGTTGAGTGAGTGCATCAGACGAGACGACGAAGAAGACTGCTGTGCTGTAGCTTCAAATTTTCGGCATGTCTAGAACCATTTTTACAAGTACAACACGACGTAGCTGGGTGCCGCCGGTGTGCCTACACTCATAGAAAATAATGTATTTGAATTACTGAGGACAGCTTCCACAACATGAGGGAGTACAGTGCCGGATTCGCCAAAAGCTTTTGTTGAAAGACGGAGCAAGGGGCGTGGCAGTACTGAAACACCATCTAAGCTGTTCGCCAATCACAACGCACTGGGACAGCTAACCAATCACAACACATTTTGTTTTTCGGAAGGCGGACCTTCATCAAAGCCGGAACTAATCGAGCCGTTTGTGCCAGGCTGCGGACAAAGGTATTTTAATAATGTACTTTGTAAATTATGTGAAAAATAATGCGTTTTTCGAACCACCAAGCATGAGAGCATATTCTAGTACACCCCCAAAACAAAATCAAGACTTTGTAAAAGAGCATAATAGGACCCCTTTAAGTGAATTTGAACAGTTGGGAGAAATACAGATGTGTCAAAATATTTGATCTATGCGTCAGATCTTAAAGCAACAGCGTAAACCTGCAGCCGCCGACTGCGTCATAAATGTGAATCAAACAAAAGAAAAGGAGAAAATCACTCACTGCTCTTGACTGAATCACTTATTAACTTTAATAATAATCTTCTATATTTATTGTATACAGTGAAGATTATTTTTACATTTATTACTTCATGAAATGTCTGTAGTAGGCTATTTCTAGAAGCCTTTACTTGGCTACTATCTGAAAAACTTGAAAAAACAAACAAAACAAAAAAACCTATTTAATTTGTATTTTTGAGTAATATATTTATTTATCATTTAGCTTGTAAGTAATAGTGTTTACTTGCCTTCAGTAAGCTTGAGAATGTTTTATTACATTAGTTTATTACTTTTTGCTTTTGTATTAGTGGGAGTTTCTAGCTTCAAAGAAAAATAATTTTTCTAACATCTTTGCGGCAATAGTTTTTATGGTTCCAAAATTACCTTGGGTATTATTTTCTAATAATTCAACGGCCCGTTATCAATTATTCCTTACATAGTGTAATTTATTGTAATTAATGTAACTATAAATGCATTCAAAAATAAAACAGGTGTGAGTTAGCTGTGACTTATGGAAAGTATATGTAGGGCTTTTATACACAGTGTGTGCCATTGTACAGACTAGGTTTATCCCGCACAGCCTCATTTTCATCCAAGAAAAAATTAAAAATGCCCTGTCTAAGGGGTTTGTGTACTTTGGCGTACATTCATTTTTCATTTTTTTTTTTTTTTACCAAGAAATTAAAATGCAGTTTCTTCTTTAATGGTTCAAACACTGATGAATAGAATAAGCAGACACAAACTAATTTTTATTATTCAAAATTCATATTTCATTAAAAATAAAAAATAAATGATATAAAGCTTGTTTTTTATTGAGATAAAAGGTGCATTTTCTGCTCTTAAGGTCCCATTCACCAAGATACTTACTACTTTACCCCCACTCTTGAATTTATACATTTACTTTAAGGATGAATAAAGTCAAGTCCCGCCCTTTAAAGTCCGCATGAAATCAAAATTGGCATTACTTACTTTACTAGCGCACATTGCTAGTCTTGATGTGAACAATTAATCCATGCAAATTAATCCGCTGAAAAAAATAGTTTGTCTTGGTAATCTTTAATCAAAATCTGAACATTTACTTCCGCTCTGGAATTGCATTCCTTCTCTGATGACGTCAGTTTGACGGCTTGGGCAGAATATCCTTAAACACACCCCTCCAACCGTTAGTTTGCTATGAGTGAGAGATGAGAGAAGGAGCGCAATAATAAAACCACGCCCTGTCCTCAATATTCCGTTTCAGCTGGAAATACGTCACTTCACTGAAATAAAGTCGGCAGCAACTTCCGGTTCACGCGGACTTTAATTTTTCACATCCTAAAACCTGTTTCACTCTGAAATATGTCACAATACATAAATCAATTCAGCCATAACTTCTGTTACATGACTTTAGCAGAACACTAATTATTAATCAAAAATCAAAATGGCAATAGAGGTTTGCTTTTGTTACATTTAAATGGACATTGCGTTTTTCTAGTTGTAAAAGTTAAAACAATGTTAAGATACTAATAAATAATAGAGCTTCGTTGGACTCGACTCGGCTGTCTGAGACTCGGACTTGAGTCCGACTCGGCCCATTTTGGGCTCGGACTTGTCTCGGACTCGACTTAGGTGGACTCGACTTAGGTGGACTCGAACTAGGGCTGCACGATAAATCGCATGCGATATTTAATGCGCATGTTGTCAGTAAAGCCGGTTCTGTAATCAGCGGTAAATCTCCATCACATGCGTGTTTTCACATTGAGCAGCATTAACTACACAGAGCTGTTGTTCACTGACGAGCTGCGCAAAAAATTGCGCGAATATGAACGCGGATTTGCGCAGCTTGTCAGTGAACTACGGTGAACTACGGCTCTGTGTAGTTAATGCTGCTCAATGTGAAAGCCTGCAGGTGATGGAGATTTACCGCTGATTACAGAACCGGCTTTACTGATAAGACGCGCTTTAAATATTGCATGCGATTTATCGTGCAGCCCTAACTCGAACCCAACACTATCTCCTTGCATCTCATATTTGTAGGTCACTTTGGATAATAGTGTGACCTAAATTCATGAATTCAAATGTAAGTTGTTAGAGAAGGAAAACAGCTCACAGGTAAAGGAGAAATATTGTGCATCAAAACATGCAACACAACAGATATTTGCATTTCTATGATCACACTGTGTCTGAATAGCAGCTCAACAAATCACCTTGTGGTTGTGTGTGTGTGTGTGTGTGTCTTGTTTTAGCTATTCTTTGGAGACAAATTTGCAAGATTAATCTGACAAAACATTCCTTTGGAGACAGGTGAAAATGATTCATAAATCATGCTTTTTGCAGTCAAAGCAAAGTCAGGGTAAGCAGGAATTATAATTAGCTTTATTTTTCCTCATTTAAACATTTATATTTATAGGATATGTCTATACTATGTAAATATTAATATGTATGCATGTAATAAATATGTATGTTTTTTAGGACATCCTCAGGTTTGGACTAAATAACAAATGCGCACACACACATGAAACTCATTGTGCTTTGCTGATAACCTTTTAAATGCATGTTGTAATTAATTTGCACAGCTGGAAGAGACTCTGACAAGACCAAACAGGCTCATGTCAACAAAAGCTGCAGGTCAGAGGGTCTGTGTGTTAGATAGAGGTCTGCATGAGTGGTATCACCTCGTTGAAGCTCTCATTCGCTGGAGGGGTGTCCTTTCGATGTTCCCCGTCAGTCCGTCTGGAAAGCTCAGCTGGTGGGTAAGAGGTTCCCAGCGTGAGTCTGGAGAAGAATTGTCCATGCGCTTCACTAATTCATATTGTGATCAGAGACACAGACTTGCATGCGAGGTTACCAGAGTGACGGAAAAATAATGAGAAATTCTGTTCTAGATCAGTGAACACAGACAGCATGAAAATCCATTAAACACTCAATTTGTTATGATACAGGTATGACCAAA
The DNA here is from genome assembly GCF_001515645.1 of Sinocyclocheilus grahami. Lineage (NCBI taxonomy): Eukaryota > Metazoa > Chordata > Actinopteri > Cypriniformes > Cyprinidae > Sinocyclocheilus > Sinocyclocheilus grahami. The sequence continues at coordinate 102,969 of NW_015506275.1, forward strand.
GCTATGCCCAGATACAAGAGAGGGATGTCATCTCATAAACAGCTGTAGACGATAGTTAGAATGACAGGCAGATAGACAGACATACATACTGTATAGTTAGATAGACAGACAAAGCAGAGACAGAGAGATAGAGCGTTAGCTAGATAGAACAATAGATAGAATGACAATGATAGACAGAACAATAGAACAACAGAACGATAGATAGAATGCCAATGATACACAAAACGATAGATAGATAGATAGATAGATAGA
>NW_015506275.1:103423-107166 GCF_001515645.1 Sinocyclocheilus grahami
TTGTTTTTCTGTTTTTCGGAAGGCGGACCTTCATCAAAGCCGGAACTAATCGAGCCGTTTGTGCCAGGCTGCGGACAAAAATAATGTACTAATGTAAATTATGTGAAAAATAATGCATTTTTCGAACCACCAAGCATGAGAGCATGTTCTAGTACACCTCCAAAACAAAATCAAGACTTTGATGTGTCAAAATATTTGATCTATGCGTCAGATCTTAAAGCAACAGCGTAAACCTGCAGCCGCCGACTGCGTCATAAATGTGAATCAAACAAAAGAAAAGGAGAAAATCACTCACTGCTCTTGACTGAATCACTTATTAACTTTAATAATAATCTTCTATATTTATTGTATACAGTGAAGATTATTTTTACATTTATTACTTCATGAAATGTCTGTAGTAGGCTATTTCTAGAAGCCTTTACTTGGCTACTATCTGAAAAACTTGAAAAAACAAACAAAACAAAAAAACCTATTTAATTTGTATTTTTGAGTAATATATTTATTTATCATTTAGCTTGTAAGTAATAGTGTTTACTTGCCTTCAGTAAGCTTGAGAATGTTTTATTACATTAGTTTATTACTTTTTGCTTTTGTATTAGTGGGAGTTTCTAGCTTCAAAGAAAAATAATTTTTCTAACATCTTTGCGGCAATAGTTTTTATGGTTCCAAAATTACCTTGGGTATTATTTTCTAATAATTCAACGGCCCGTTATCAATTATTCCTTACATAGTGTAATTTATTGTAATTAATGTAACTATAAATGCATTCAAAAATAAAACAGGTGTGATTTCGCTGTGACTTATGGAAAGTATATGTAGGGCTTTTATACACAGTGTGTGCCATTGTACAGACTAGGTTTATCCCGCACAGCCTCATTTTCATCCAAGAAAAAATTAAAAATGCCCTGTCTAAGGGGTCCGTGTACTTTGGCATCCATTGAATTTTCCTGTCAAGTCATGCATAGTTGATTGAGTGTCTCGTGCGAGGGGCCGGTACGACGGTGGGATTGCTCGGAGGAACTGATACACTCCTGCGCTGTGGATGAGTCGCGCTCGTTTCTGGGTCAGTCGGCACACAGTTCTTTTCTGTTAGTCATTTACAAAGGATGTGGAATAGGGATCCGTAACATCTTTGTAGGGCAGGATGTCGGAACATGTTGACTATTCTGCTGAGAAAAAATTAAATATTCACTCCTCTTAAAATATATAATTGGATGCATGATGAATGGATGGACAGACAGATGGACAGATGGGCAGATAGATGGATAGGAATATAGATTGAGGGACAGATAGGTAAAAATGTGTTGATGGAGGAATAGATAAATGGATAGAGTGATGGATGAGTGGAGGGATAGATAGACAGACAGAGACAGATAGATAGATAGCTTGAAGTTAGATAGAATGACAAAAATGGCAGAATGATAGAAAGAATAAAAGAACAATCTATAGAACAATAGATAGAATGATAGAAAATAAAAATGATGATAGAAAGAACAATGAATAGATAGAAAATAAATAGAAAAATAGAAAGACAAAATGAAAGAACAATAGCTACAAGTTAGATCGAATGATAGAAAGAATGAAAGAACAATAAATAGAACAATGAAAAGAAAGAACGATAAATCAAAACAATACATAATAGAAAAAAAATAATAGATCGAAAATAGACAGAGAAATAGCTCAAAGTTAGACAGAATGACAAAAAATGGCAGAATGATAGAAAGAAGAAAATAACAATATATAGAACAACAGAACGATAGGACGATGAATTTAATGATAGATAGAACGATAGAATGATCACACTGTAAAAAAAAAAATCGGTGACATTTACGGTAAAATACTGGCAGCTGTGGTTGCCAGAACTTCACTGTAAAAAATATGGTAGCAACATTTTAGGTTTTACAGACTTAACTTAAATTCACAATAAAATACCGTATTTCATTAACTGACGTAATGTTAATAAACCAACATATTGAAGTGTTCATATCTGTTTTGAACCATTGTAATGCACTGATAACCACCAAAAACAGGTGGTGACGAGAAAGTTACATGATGGCTCATCACAAACAGCTTTTCTAGAGCTGAGGAGGGCAATACTTATATATAGAAGGAGCACACAGTGTCATTCACACAAACACTAAACCCCAACATGGTGACACACATGATACTGAAATAATGCAATAAACATTAATTTAACAACATTAGATGTAAGACTAAACCCTAATGCACACAACAGATAAGAAAAACTAAGAAGAAACATGTTATTTAAAAAAAATAAATAAAAAAAATCTAATATTAAGTGTCATGTAGGGAATTCTGGGAGTGTCAATTTACGTTTTTTTCACTGTAAATAATACAATGACTTTTTCTTTTTCACTTCCAAAAACCGTATTTTTAACAATATTTTACTGTAAAATTACATTAAATGTAATTACATTTATTCACCGAATATAGTATGGAAACTTACTGCTAACCAGTTAACAGGTTTTTACTGTAGCATTTTTTACAGTCTTTTACTGTTAAAATGACAACCATTTTTTACAGTGCACAGATAGATCGAATAATAGAAATAATGACAGAATGAAATATAGAACATCAAATAGAATGGCAGAAACAATAGAAATAATGATAGAAAAATTTTTAAGAAAGAATGAAAGAATGAGAGCTAGAAGAATGATAGAAAGAATAATAGAACGAACGAAAGAACAACATATATAACAATAAATACAATGATGGAAGGATCAACAGAAGGAATGATAGATAGAACAATATATAGAACAACAGACAGAATGATCGAAATAAAAATAGAAATAATGACAAAGGAAAATAGAAAGCACAGTACAAAAAATGCTAGAATGATAGAAGGAACGACAGAATGATAGAAAGTGAAACAACAAACGACAGATTGTGACTGACTCTTAGAGGACTTGACCTCAAATCCACCTCTGAATTGACCTTTGACCCTTTCCCCTCTCAGCTCCATCAGTGAAGAGTCTGAGTGAAGGGCTGTTGTTTGAGTGGCACGCGGATGGGACGGGACGCTCTGCCAAGGACAGCAGCTCAGGGGTGGCACAGCACCCGCTCAAGCATGAAATCACCTCTCCTCACTTTAAAGGGCTAACATGGCTTTTTAACGACGAGCCAATATCTTTTATACACCAAATATGCTCAATGGCTCCATTCTTTTTAATGCATATTTAAAGCTGGTAGGGAGTGCAGGCCCATAACAAGATTAATGGCACGATCACACTGAGACGCTGAGTCTGGGCTCTGCTAGATTACATTTAAAGCCTTTTAAAGAGCTCGGGCCTTTCTTAATAAAACCACTGCTTTTGATGAATCTTGGAATAAACAGTGTCTGCACTTTACATTAGCCAGCCAGCTGATTTCGTTTATTCACGCTTTAGCGAATAGAGAAATTTAACTCAGCCACGGCAAGTAAGTAAAGCAGAATGCGCTTAACCACAAATATTCATTTGCAAAAACTAAACTGGTATCACCATGGTGGAGGACCTTCTCATGACTGTAAATAGCAGTGGTCTACAAATAGTCCATTTTAATGCAGATATCGACATGATGGATATATGGAAGCTTGAAAAAAATGACAGTAATTGTGATTTTGTTCACAATCCTGACTTTTTTCCCTGCAATTCTTTTTCTCCTTGCATTTTTTTACCCAATTACCAGGGCCTAAAATGAACACTCGCCAAGCACCAAATGCGAGTAAAAATCAGCGTTGGCGA
>NW_015506275.1:114945-116283 GCF_001515645.1 Sinocyclocheilus grahami
GCAGGGTCTGTACCTGCTCCTGTGGATGGAGAATTACAGCTATGAATCAAAGCTGCAATTAAAAGCACTTTTTCGAGACACCTGCTGCTGATTTTTGACGCTGACTCTAATAAGGTTAGCTGGAGCAGATCACAAATCACATCAGTTCCCCACGCAAGACCACCAATGGATTTTCTCTGGTCAGAAATTTCAGACAATACTATGAAACTAATTTATTTTGTAATACAGACATTTACGATTTATTTTGATTCAATCTATTCATCTATTTCCTTTATCGGGTCATTGGTTCTGTATAGATGGGTTTCATGATTCATGCTTGAACAAGAAATCGGCACTGCAGGGCACACAATTGCAATAAAATACATGAATCACCAGAAACACTCAGGCCGAAAGAGACATGACATATTTAATATACTCTGAAAAACACACATATTAAATATAAGGAGTTTTCCTAGAACAGATTTGGACTCAAGTATCAGTACAGATACTAACTTTTTAGTTTTACAGTAGGCAGTGCATTAATGGGAAATAATTTAAAAACAACTTTTTTTTACAGTCTTTTATAAATTAAGCAACGCACACTGTTATCACACTAATTAAAACACCATTTACCTGAAACAAATGCATTTAATTAAAATAAATAAATAAAATAATAAATAAAATGAATAAAGATAAAAATAATTTCAAATAAAAAAGAAAAAATACATTCAATAATAATAATATTTATTATTATTATTAATATTATTGTTGTTGTTGTTAGTATTTAAAAATAATAAAAAAATAAACTGATTAAATACATACATACACTATAACTTGAATGCAATGTGAGCCGCTTAAGATAAAGTATCAGCCAAATATATGCATAAGTGAAGTAAATGCAGGTGCATCTCAATAAATTAGAATGTCATGGAAAGGTTCATTTATTTCAGTAATTCAACTCAAATTGTGAAACTCGTGCATTAAATAAATTCAATGCACACAGACTGAAGTAGTTAAAGTCTTTGGTTCTTTTAATTGTGATGATTTTGGCTCACATTTAACAAAAACCCACCAATTCACTATCTCAACTAATTAGAATACTTCATAACACCAATTAAAAAAACATTTTTAGTGAATTGTTGGCCTTCTGGAAAGTATGTTCATTTACTGTACATGTACTCAATACTTGGTAGGGACTGCTTTTGCTTTAATTACTGCCTCAATTCGGCGTGGCATGGAGGTGATCAGTTTGTGGCACTGCTGAGGTGGTATGGAAGCCCAGGTTTCTTTGACAGTGGCCTTCAGCTCATCTGCATTTTTTGGTCTCTTGTTTCTCATTTTCCTCTTGACAATACCCCA
>NW_015506275.1:116998-119313 GCF_001515645.1 Sinocyclocheilus grahami
AAGAAAGAAAGAAAGAAAGAAAGAAAGAAAGAAAGAAAGAAAGAAAGAAAGAAAGAAAGAAAGAAAGAAAGAAAGAAAGAAAGAAAGAAAGAAAGAAAGAAAGAAAGAAAGAAAGAAAGAAAGAAAGAAAGAAAGAAAGAAAGAAAGAAAGAAAGAAAGAAAGAAAGAAAGAAAGAAAGAAAGAAAGAAAGAAAGAAAGAAAGAAAGAAAGAAAGAAAGAAAGAAAGAAAGAAAGAAAGATGAAGGCAACAGATTTGCTAAAAAGCATTCACCAAATGCTTTCACATATGTATAAATGCATAATTTCTGCATTCGACTATAATGCATTAACTGTACTGTAGTTGTCTAAACACCCACCTCCTCTTTCCTGAACTCTCTCTGATTAATTTGCACTTCAGTAAAGATGAACATGACTGTGTTTGGGATCTTAGCTTTATTTACTTATTTTTGTTTTATTTTTCATTAATCATTTAGTTTTTCTATAAACTGTTAAATTATAATTTTTTTGTACACTACTTGTGCACTTCTTTTTAATGTATTATTTTAATATTTAACGTTAAAAATGTATTTAAATTACAAGTTTTTATACGTTTAAAAAGTATAAAGTTTATAAATGATATGTATATATATATATATTTAAATTAAGTATTTAAATTATTTAGGTTATATAATCTTATCTGTATTATTTATATTTATATTTTTCCATTTTTCTATAAACTTTATAAGTTATTTAATAACTTAAATAATTTAATATAAATGATTTTGTTTTTACTCACTACTCATGTATTTCTTCATTCTTACACACTGTTTTTCTGTAAAATGTTCTAACTTTGCACAACAGTTTGAAAACCCCTGCCATAGAGCATAGCTGGGTAAATTTGTCACGTGTATTATTGTACCTAATAAGACATAAAATGCTAAATCAATTGCACAGTTAACATGCACAATCACAACTTATATGGTATGATAAAATGTACTATCACCATAATATTTAATTTACAAATCAAACAAAGACATCAAGAAAAGAGTTTGATGGTGCTAATGCACATATCAATTATTTTATTTGCATATGGTTACTGTAATCTCTCTTTAAATGCATAATTAATCCCATTTCTTATTATAAACTGTCATGTATGCATCCATGAATATGTCACCGTTTGTTGATTTCTGTCATTTACAATCTGTGTAGGAACAACATGCAGAAAGATGCAGCTCATCTCTCTTCTGCAAATGGAGGAAAGTTTGTCACTCAAAATGCACAAGCAGCATCAAAATTAGGACAGCCACAAACCCTGGTATGCATACAAATATTGTCTGCCCTGCAATCTCTGCATCTATTATTTTCTCACACTCCACAGAGTGCTGTCTGGATATTCAGCAATGTCAGATTTAGCTCAGGGTTAAGTGCTGCTATTCTGCCAATCTGTCCAGAAAAGCCTGTCTGCTTTCTGCATTAACAGCAAGAGTGTGTATGAGAGAGAGAGAGAGAGAGAGAGAGAGAGAGAGGGAGAGAAAGAGAGAGAGAGAGAGAGAGAGAGAGAGAGAGAGAGAGAGAGAGAAAGAGAAAGAGAGAGAGGTCTTTAGTAGCCAAATGAGACGCAGTAAATCCGGAGCAATGTCTCCCATTAGACCTCTCGCTCTCTCTCTCTTTCCATCCGGTCCTGACAGGAAAAGTCCATTAAAACAGAGCAGTGCACAGATTATATTTCTCTGCACAAACCAAAAGGACATTATTCCTGGATTACAGAATTGAACTGAAGTTATTATGTGACCAAATGTTTAGATTTAGCAGGACATAAGATCACAAGAAGATGGAATATTGCTGTCTGGCCTTCCTGGACATGTTTTGACATTAAAGAAGACTACTGTGCTTCTGTTCATGCTATGATCAAAAAGAGAAAGATCTGTATACAACGTGTGTGGCTTCGTGATCAATTCATTTTAGATCTACACCTAAAAAAAAAGAAATACTCTTTTTTTAAGAAGTATTAGAAGTGCAAAATTAAAAAAAAAACTGCACAGATAAAACACCTATAAAAAATAAATATGAAAAATTCCTTCATATTAATACAGTATTGTGTGCCCTATTTTTACTGATTTTTTTATAGTATATAGAGTTCTGCACATTTGCCCACTACATGTACTATCCATCAAAATAAAATAAAATAAAAATAAACAAAATTAATTTTAATTTAAATTGGCTCAGCCCTGAGGAAGCTGCATAACATATATTTATTAAGTAATGTTATGATATTAATTTTATATTACTTTTTACTATATTCAATAAATAAATAAATACATAATTTTTTTTAAAC
>NW_015506275.1:119537-129101 GCF_001515645.1 Sinocyclocheilus grahami
AATTTATTAATTTATAATGTATTACTATTTTTCCTTTGTTCAGTTGTTTTATCTTTTAGCTTTTCCATGTAATATTTATATTTTATTTCAATAAACACAAAATCGTTTCAATAGTTTTAGTTAACACAGCTCCAGTGTTACCACAGTTACTCTGTTTTACCTTTGTGAGACAGTACAATTATTTTTAAATCTGTAAAATCATTCAAATGAAGCAAAATGGTATTCGTTTTTAAACAATGTACTTTCAAATGAAGAATCTTCAGAATCTTCTTTCTGTCTTATTTACCACATCTGTAATAACCGCAAGATATTCACATTTTCTGTGAAAAATAAAAAAGATCACTCCTTAGTGCAAGCATATTTTAGATCTAATCACTGAAAAAAAAATAGGACAAATTGCGAAGTGAGTTACATGACAATGTTTAATATTTACGGTTAGTGATCTGAATTAAGCTTAAGCTTGTCTTGGCCATGAGCGGACCTGAATAAACAGGCTTTGTTTTCCCCCCGTATTTATTTTCCATCCTACACTCTCAGCTCATTTCCAGCCTCTATATTGTTGTGGTGCCGTAAATGCTGTCCTCCATTGTGCTACTGAGATGGGTGCACTGATTTTAGTCAAATTTTGTGCACAGAGGAGAAAGGAGCAAAATCAATCCAGAATGCATTGTAAGCACACTCCACGGACATAGCAATGTGGAAAGATGCTTTGAATGGAGAGAATTAATGAATAGTGCAGTGCTGTGCTATTGGACACAAAAGCAACATTTACACAACAACAACTTTTATAATGAGACGAAGAGAAACACCCGAGTCCATGCGATTGTGTGCGCTGTTTTGTTTGACTCATGACACGATATACGAGAAACGAGCATTTTAACCTCGATTTAGAGTCACACACACACACTTACAACTAGATATAGAGACAAAAACACAGTCTTCCAAACGAATGAGCGGATTGTGACTCAACCACACACTCACACACAAACCAGAGAAAGATTACATTACCTAGAGGTTGTTCTTTTAGCTCAAACTTAATGTAGTTCTTACAATGTGAAAAATATCTGCGGTTAAGCAGCTGTGGTCACCAGAAATTCACTGTAAAAATACAGTGACGGTGTTTACAGTGCAAGATAGATGGGGTGCTGAAGCTGTGTATACTGCATATACAAAAAAAAAAGACACAATCAATATGTAATACAGTGCATATATTTAACAACATTTTCCTCTGTAGAGTTTTGTCCCCCCCCCCTAGTTTATAATCATTGAGTGACTGAGTTAAAAGGTAGGTTCATTAAAATAAAAATTCTGTCCATGATTTAAATAATAGAGCAATTCAATAGACATTTTATCATCAATTCTGCAATAATACTAAAATGCAGTAGTTAAGCTTCTAAAATCTAAAATTTACTTGAGCTACCAAAATCTTCTTTTTTTTCATAAACCATGGCCAATACTTATATAAACAGAATAACAGAATATGTAAAAAATCTAAATGTGTGATGTGGGAGATTTCCAGGAATCTCCTTTTAGTGTTTTATGCAATTTTCAACAGAAAATCTAAATAAAGCAAAAGCCGAAACATTAATGAGATAATGAGATTTGTTGTATCATACGTGAACAATTAACTGACCTGACCTGAAAAATTGGGCTCAAGAAATCTCTGGTTCCCTGTGTTTTTCTAATAAATCAAAAGAATATAGAGTCTGTGCAGCTTTATACTGAGAGGTCTTGTGGCTACAACAATGAAAACTTTCACCTGAATGGAGCAGTGTCCAGCGTGCTGTGCTTTCAAATGGCCTTCAGTCCAATTAAAACCTTTAGCAGGGCACCATTCAACAGCTTTTTCTGATGGAAATCACACAAGCACAATGAAATAATAAAAAGCATTATTCAATTCAAACTCAGCCGCTCTGGAAACTCTTAGTTCAATCAGTCAGAAGTCTGAGTGTGCATTTCACAAAAGCATGTCGCTTTTCAAAATCCAAAGAAAAACAACTGATTATATTATGCATAAAGAAAATGAAAAATGTTATTGAGTCTGTTAATAATTATTTTTCCATTTTTATGACAAGCACATTTTCCATAATAACATTATTTTTCACATTACAATACTGAAAAACAGATATTTTGTGTGAAAGTATGCATACCTCCATAAATATCCCTTTCCTCTTTCTTTGGATTCTGGGCTGAAATATGACCCAGACGTGTTCTTGACAGGTTTAGTGAGATTCACTCATAACAACACAAATACACAGTTTTATTGCTATCAAATAGTACAAATTCGCATGTAGAAGGACACTTCATACCTATGAATAATAATAATGAGATCATATTGTATGACATGCAAACACAAATCAATTGCATACAAATTCTTCACAGTGTGACTGATCATAAAAATATCTTATTAAACAAATCTATAAGAGACATGCCAGTAAATACACCGGCAATGCTTCTATTAAAGATGATTGCTTTCAGAAAACTCTGCTGAAAAAATAAAGTGAATATTTCATATCTACATCCGCAGCACAAATGCAGGCCAGTTTTGGTACTGATTATGCTGTGCTATTAAATATCCTGATCATGCGAGACGATGTTAAAGGTTTATGTTCCTTTTAGAAAGCACTTCCCCAAAAGCAAACCGAGCGCTGTCGATTGCCGGTATTTAAGAGATCAGATATTTGTAGAAACATTTTATTTATGAGGTATGGGATATGCCATTATTAATTCATTCACTTGTCCAGCTGCTCTGCGCTGGAGTCTCAGTTATCATTAAAGAGAGACAGGGAGGCAAAGACTCATGCTTCAAGGCCGTTTTATATGACGTCACGGTTTTATTTGCAGATGTGCGCAATATATTCTATTACATTATAGAGCGAATGCTATCAAACAAATGAGAAAGCAGACATCTACACAGCCGGAATGTGTTTTAGAGCGACTGTTCAATTGTGTTAGGCTGGTGATGTCATAATAGCACTGAATCATAATGAATCATCTGTCTATGATGTCACAATTCAGCTGATCTGTATTGAGAGCCTTGTCTGCGTGTATAGGGAAAATAGGCCGCTTTTAAAGACTTCCTTCTGGCCTCCCAGGAAAATTGCGGTCAGTTAGAGGGGAAGTTGTTGATAATAATCGCTCAGACTCTGAGGGAAATGGATGTTTTAAAAAAAATCCGCTGTCTTTCCCACAGCATGTAAAATAATACATGCTTACATTTCAGACAACAATTCATGGGACGCCACGCAGATGCTAAAACGTTCCTCTAGTCAAAAGGAAAACATTCCAATGCACAATATGTCCAGACAGTTTATATGCTGGGGGAGTTTAAATGTATATTCAAAACACAAAAGAATGCATTTTTAAATATCACTCCATATAGGGTCTAAAAAAAATTTCAAATAGGAATCAAAATTATATTTTTCATCGCATGACGTATTAACGAAAAAAAAAACTTATACTCTAAATATGCAGTGTGTAAATCTGTTTCATCTTGAGAGCTCAGCCTAGTTTTAATGGAATAGTTCACCCAAAAATACTCACCCCCAGGCCATCCAAGATGTAGATGAGTTTGTTTCTTCATCTGAACAGATTTGGAGAAATGTAGCATTGCATCACTTGCCAAAGGATTCTCTGAAGTGAATGGGTGCCGTCAGAATGTAAGTCCAAACAGGTGACAAAAACATCACAAATCTGCGTATCATAAGCACGCCAACAAATGTCGTATCATATACATGCGAAAACTGCGTATTATATGTACACCAAACACATGTGTATCATATGCACGCCGATACGAAGTCGATTTTTGCGTATCTATACCACGAGTTTTCGTTTTTATTTGGCATACTATTTATACGCATTTTCATGAGACCGGGCTCGAAAAAGTCCATCTTCTGTTGTCCATTTTTTGAGAACATGTTTTTGCTTGATTTGTGCATATTTCTCTCCTGATTCAGATCAACTTTTTCACCTGAGAAAGAAATATTAGGGAGAGAGGACTTGAATTTTAGACAGAAACAATGGTTTGAAGTTAAAAACATCTTATTGATGGATTTGTTTATTATAAACGCACAGCTTTTCACATCACTGCAGTGGTGTGGGTTACTTGTGGATTATTGTGATGTTTTTATCAGCTATTTGGACTCTCATTCTGACGGCACCCATTCACTGCAGAGGATCACTTGCTCACCAAGGAATGTAATGCTGAACTTCTCCAATCTGTTCCGATGAAGAAACAAACCCATCTACATCTTGGATGGTCTAAAGGGTGGGTACATTTTAAGCAAATTTTCATTTTTGGGTGAACAATTCCTTTAATGAAAAACTTTCAAATATATTTGCCAGGGAACCAATGACAGTCTCCGTGAGGTTTCCAGAGATGCTAATGTGTAAATCAATGTTATTATCAATTAACTTATCATTTAAAATGCAAATTCATTTAAAAAAATATGTAAAATCTTGCTTATATTCCAAACATCACTGCGTACAAATAGTTGTCTCTGATGACAGATTGCTTGCCTTGTCTTGCTTTGGATAAAAGCATCTACTAAATGAATAAATGTCGATGAATGAATGTAAATATTGATCAAATCAACCTGATCAGTCAGATTGCATTAGTAGCTTTACCACCATAGTTAATCATTGCTTTAGGTGTGTTTTAAATACATTTACGAGAAGGTTGAGCATCGTTCGCCTCTGACAGATTGCCACTGCTTGGATTCAATCGTTACCTTTGTAAAAGCTGGTCCATTCTCTCAGCGTTCATCTGTGCGCATTTGGTGGACGGGTTTGGCATAAAAACAGTGGCTGAAAGCAGAAAAAAAGTACTGTCAGCAGTCAGGGTCAAAGACAATCATACACACAAACAGAAACACTAGGGGTCTGTGCTCAATTGAAGAGTGGACAGATGCATTCAATGGAAAGTAAATATTCGGCACAGTTTGTGTCCTGATGTTGAAGCTAAAATGCACAATTCAGACTTTTAAAAACGAGTTGACGGATGGTGTGTGTGTGTTGGGGGTTAGATACTCTTACAGCTGCTGGTTGTTTCTCATCTAGCAGAGGAAGAGTATTTCTTTAATTGGATAATCTAAATAATGCAAAAGTTAGAGTTCAAGGGGTCAGTACGAATCATTCATGAGACTAGTGCTCTTTAACCTTTCTACAAACCTTCAAACCATGAAAAACTGTTTTAGAAGTTAGGGGAATGTTCTGGATTCAATACAGGTTAAGCTTTGTTTACAGTTTCAGTGACATTTCTGTCAATTACTATAGAAAACACTTTCACTCACCCCTCAGTTTGTAAAAAGAAGAAAAAGTTGTTTACAGTACAGCACAGTGGAAGTTTATGAGACGAGACATTCACACACCACTGTTGAAATATATGGGAGTAAAAATGAATACTTTTTTTTTCCAAGAACATATTCAATTGACAGTAAAGACACTTATAATGTTCCAAAAGATTTCTATTTCAAAAGAATCGACTAAAACATTAAGCAGCACAAACTCTTTTCAGCACTGACATTTATAAGAAATGTTGCAGGTTTTTTAAGACCATTAAAAAAATTAAGCAATAATTGAACAATTAAGCAAATTGAAAATACAACTTCCAACAGATTAAACACTATTCATTTTTAATTAAAATGCTTAACTAGAATATGGAAATAATTTTTACTGTACCTTCTGATCACACTGCAAAAAAAGTGATGTTCTTCCTCAGTATTTTTGTCTTGTTTTCCAGTGCAAGTGTCTACAGATTCTTAAATGAAGTTACATTGAGAAGTAAAATGACAGAAGTTTGTTTTTTGTGATACTGATCAAAATGAAGCGAGTTTAAAAGGAAAATGAGAACAACTGAACCAACAGGGTCAGAAAAATCTTACTTTAAAGAAAAACGTTTCCAAACCCCATTGACAGATATTGTTCTGGTTTTAAGCATAAACTCTTTCCATTTTGTTCAATTTATCAGAAAACAAGAATTCAACTATTTTAATTTTCAAGGATGTTTTAATATCTAAATTGGAAAAAAAAATCGTCTCGTTCTAACACGCCCCCACATATCTACGTCACGATGTGGGAAGATTTGCATAGCGCCGCCCAAATGTTCACGCAAAGAAAGAAAGTGTAACTTTTATTCTCGCTGTAGTATTATTGTTGCTGCTGCCGCCATGTCGTGAAGACGCTGTGTTTCGTTGTGAAAGCGAAACTACTTTGTTTGGCCTTCCAAAAGAGGATGATATTCGCTTAGTCATGCCTAGAGCTGATCCGTGCTGATCGCTGAGGAAATACATCAACTTCGCGCTGTGGATCGCCGGATCGGCTTTCACCGTGGACGAAGCGGAGTCCAGCCCGGAGTCGTCACATGTGGTTGCCGCAAGCCCGCCGGCCGCTCCTTCATCGAATCAGCTGGCCGCGCCGTTTTAAGCCCGCCGGCCGTTCCTCACTCTAGCCGCCGGCCACCGCTCACTCAAGCCCGCCGTGTGTGACGCTGTGTGTTTCGTTGTGTGTTTCGTTGTGAAAGCGAAACGACTTTGTTTTTCGCTTTTCAGGCCAATGAGCTTTGTAAAAATCGACGCATTTCAGAAAGGTGGGGCATAGAGGAGAAACAATAATGTACAGTACACTCTTGAAAATAAAGGTGCTTCAAAAGGTTCTTCAAGCGATGCCATAGAAGAACCATTTTTGGTTCCACAAAGAACCATTCAGTCAAAGGTGCTTTAAAGAACCATCTCTTTCTTGCGTTTTTGTAATCTGAAGAACCTTATTTCACCACAAAGAACCTTTTGGGAAACAGAAAGGTTCTTCAGATGTTAAAGGTTCTTTATGGAACCATTTAGACAAAAAGGTTCTTCTATGGCATCGTGAAGCACCTTTATTTTTAAGAGTGTATGTGGAAAATAATGTGTTGTTTGAACCTTAAACCGCATAAACATTTCATTACACCAAATACACAAAATAATGTTCTTTTTAGCAACATCATATGACCCCTTTAAGAAACCCTGTATGTAAAACAAGATACAAATGTTCAAAAGTCCTTCAATGTATTGGTCTTATTTATAATAAATTGATGACATACAATACATTTGACAGCTTATTTAGTTGATATTTTACATATCAGTGTCTATGTCTAAATGTAAATAAAAATAAATAAATATAAGGTGCTACAATCACACCTTCCAGGCGATTAACAGCAAATTCTAATGAATTCGCACTGGGTACGTAACCAATAGGCCACCTGAACAGCACACTGGAGCTTAAATGCTTCTCTCAAAGACGTTTATAGAACAAACACATTTGCATGTCAGTAATCTATAATATAATATAAGATGGTTCTTTATTTAGTTCAAATTCCTGCTAATTAACCCACCAACCGCAATCCAGTATAACCAGGCCCCAAATGCAGTAAAATCACAGTCTGGTATAACCAGGCCCTAAATAGCAAAGCAATATCAGAAACAGAGCTGTGCAAATGGCATCTAACACATGGCGCTTTTGAGCCATTATCTTATTTGCATAAAACTCTCATAAACACATGCAAAAAATCATTGGGCATAATTCATTCTTAGCGAATTCCCACCTATGAGAGAGCACAATATGTGGGCCAAACAAACCTGGAACTGAACTTGCGACCGATGAATAGCAAACCCTCCATTACGCTACAACAGCTCCACACCTTACACTAATGGCAAAGACTGGGCCTTGGAACAACTAGTGGTTAAAAGATTTTCCAAACATTTTTGAAACAAGCGTTGAAGTAACAGATTCTGTAATTTTGTGAAACTCAACCAGCATAGATAATATTATAGATTACTGTCAGCAAAAACAAAGCCTCCAAAAACAGCTTGTTTTGATAAACTGCTGTTCTTGCTGTCTCATCGCCAGAGAGCGGTTTGTGACGCCAAAGACAACCTCTCTCTCATGCGCACACGCATACTGCCACTTTCTTACGCCTGCATTTCCTGACTGTCGCACAGTAACGCAGTTGGATAAGATGAATTTCTCTCCAAATGCCCCTCACTATGCTGCAAAAACACATATCGGTTTTATTTATGGGAGTAATAACTGAACACAATGTTTGGAGCATTTGTTTCAGGACTTCACTCAGCATGGATGAATTACAGAGGTAATATAAGCACAAAAAATTTAAAAAGGCACGAGAGAGATAAATGACTTGTTTTAATTTTTATAATAGTATATTTTATAATTGTATATAATAGTAAAAACATAAAAATGGCCTGACAAGCACAGTGTTTCTGTGTTAATGTATTTCTGATTAAAATATGAAGATCGTACAGTATTTCCTTTTAAAATGAGCGACAACAAATGCCTTTTTTTTTGGAATACCCATAACTAGCATTTAGTTTACATAACAGTGATGAAACACGATTGGCTTATTCTTATTGTTATTCAGATGCAGAATAAAAGTAAGAATAAAAATGAACAACCAGAATTAGCCATATATTCGGCAAGGATCATATGTATTAATAATAATTCTCAATATTATTTATGATTGATTGATTATTTCTGCAATTATTTTTAAAATAAGAATTAAACAATAATTATTTATAAAATTATTTGTAATTATTTTATAATCATTTAATACATTATTATTTCAATTAAATACATTTGTTATTCAAGTTAATTGGCATAACTAAAGGGCATTCGGCAACAAGGGCAATTTATTTATTAATTTTTTTCAGATTTATTTTTGAAGTTGTCGCCTTTTTTTTAGGGTAGGACAGTATTTTAGACAGGAAGTGAAGTGGGAGAGAAAGGATGGACGATATCAGGAAAGGTCCCCAAGCCAGGACTCAAACTCTGGACGCCCAAAGCACAACAGCGCTATAATTTTATTAATATAGAACCAATATAGAATAAAGAGCCATAATATAGAATGTCTGGTTAAAAAGGTTTATAGTCATTTATGAGTGACTTTGAATGTTAAACTTCAGAATCAGAGCCAGTACAATACATTAATTCATCCATAAATAAATAAATTCAATTTAATTTCATGTTGTCCTTAAATCAATAAGAATACCAGGATCTGAGACGAAAAAGTGGTTGAAAAGCCTTTGTTCCCCTTCGGGAACTTGAGCTGCGTCGGAAAACGCTAGGGGAACACCTTCAGCGATACCAAGCTCTGAATCATATGTGTAATCAGTCGAACGATGGGCAAGACGTCCGCGGCGGGTGACGTCATGACCAGGAAGCTTTAAAAGCACGTGAGGTGCCACCGGCACTAGCTTTCTGTCATTCAGCGAAGCTCTCTGTGTGTGTCGGTCACGATTTATGTTCTGTGAGTCTTATTTATTGTTGTCTGTCCAAAAAAGTGCACAAGCATTCAATATAAGCTCCAGCAGAGAACGAAAAGAAATGTCTAAGCAAAAGACAAAAAAGGGTGAAAGTAGGTCACGTTACAGACTGTGTGTTCCTCCCTGCCCACGCTACATCACGAGCGGGGATACACACAGTTTGTGCGTGGTCTGCTTGGGAGCGGAGCACGCGGCGTCAGCTCTCGAGAGGGCCGACTGTCCGCATTGTGAGCAGTTGCCACTGCGTTTGCTT
>NW_015506275.1:129285-130605 GCF_001515645.1 Sinocyclocheilus grahami
GTCTGCACACTATGTCAGTGTTACAGGCGTACCAGGCCGACCTGCTAAAAGAGCTAGATGAAGGCGAGCAAGTCAAAGCAGATGACATTTTAGAACTGAGGAGAACCGCTGATTTAGCCCTTCGCGCCACCAAGGAGACCGCCCATGCTATTGGGTAGTCCATGGCAGCTCTGGTGGAGGCGGAGAGGCATTTGTGGTTGACCCTGTCCGATATGAAAGAGAAGGACAGGGTCTGCCTTATGGATGCCCCGCTTGCGCCTTCTGGTCTGTTCGGCGACGCCGTCGATTCGGTCGTCGACAGATACCAGGAGGCCCGTAAACAGGCGGCGGCATTCCAGCGGTTTCTCCCTCGCCGTTCTATAGCTCTGGGGGCTGCTGGGCGGGAGCAGCCCCAGCCGGGTACCAGCTCCTCATATAGGGAGGTCCAAAAACAAGGGTGGCCCCTACTGGGGAAGAGCGGGGTGCACTGCATTACACGGTGTCCGTCTCTCCTCAGCACCCTCAGGAAACCGTTCTGCCAACCCGGCCAGTGTGCCAGGGCGCAGCGGTTTTTCTCTGTATTTTCCACCCGGAAACGTAGCGGAGCCGAGAGCCTCGCCACCCTTTCGGGGGTCTCTCAAGCAGCTAGCTCGGTGAACTCCTGCCGGTCCGCCGCTTCAGGGCACCCAGCTAGCAGCTACAAAGACACCAGAGGTTAGTCTCGAGAGACTGGTTCCCTTAGTAGATTATTTAGCAGCGTGGAAACTACTGCCAAATGTATCTCATGAAGAAGGATGGAGGGTTGTGTCCAATTTTATATCTGCAGCTATTGACCCGCTCAGTCATGCGTCTGAAGTTCAAAATGCTCACCGTCAAACAGGTCGTGTCTCAGATCAGGTCCGAGGACTGGTTCGTCACGATAGATCTAAAAGATGCTTATTTTCATGTCTCCATCCTTCCCAGTCACAGGAAGTTCCTGAGGTTTGCTTTCAGGGGCAAAGCTTACCAATATCGGGTCCTTCCCTTCAGCCTAGCACTCTCACCCCGTACTTTCATGAAGTGTGTGGACGCTGCCCTGGCTCCTCTGCGGCTCCAGGGCGTCCACATACTCAATTACATCGACGATTGGTTGATTTTAGCTCAATCAGAGCAGACGGAGGTTCGGCATCGAGATGTCATTCTCGCTCGTATGGGAAAGTTGGGGTTAAGACTAAATGCCAAGAAAAGTGTGCTGTCTCCATTACAGAGGACCACTTATCTGGGTGTGGTGTGGGATTCGACCACGATGCAGGCACGTTTATCTCCTGCTCGGATCGAGTCGATCCTCACGGCAGTCGTGGG
>NW_015506275.1:131295-131598 GCF_001515645.1 Sinocyclocheilus grahami
TTGGTTCTTGTCTCAGGGCCCGGTGCTGGGAGCTCCTTGTCGCCGCGTAACGCTAGCGACGGATGTGTCCCTCACTGGTTGGGGAGCAGTCATGAGTGGCTTCCCTGCCCGTGGTCTGTGGAGTGGTCGCCATCTCACGTGGCACATCAATTGCCTGGAGATGCTGGCCGTGTTTCGAGCCCTCAAACACTTTCTTCCAGACCTAAGGGATCGCCATGTGTTGGTGCGCATACCGACAACACAGCGGTGGTCTTTTATATCAACCACCAGGGAGGTCTGCGTTCGCGCCCCTTATCCAAGCTG
>NW_015506275.1:131608-144681 GCF_001515645.1 Sinocyclocheilus grahami
TGTGGTCCCAGGGCAAGCTCCTCTCGCTGAGGGCAGTGCATATTCCTAGGCATCTCAATATGGGGGCAGACATCCTGTCGAGGCAGGGGCCGAGGCCCGGGGAATGGATGCTTCACCCCGAGGTGGTGAAGCAGATGTGGAGAGTTTTTGGCCAGGATCAGGTGGACTTGTTTGCGACTCAGATGACATCGGAATGTCCCCTCTGGTTCTCTCTGACTCATCCAGCTTCACTGGGGCTGCTTGTGGTACTCCATGGGAGATTCCCGTCAGGAGAGATCTCCTCTCACAGGCGGAGGGTATGATCTTTCACCCCCACCCAGAGTTGTGGAAGCTGTGGGTGTGGCCCCTGAGGGGGTACAACTCATAGCATCTGGTCTCTCAACCGAGGTTGTTGAGACCATCCTCCAGTCTAGAGCTCCCTCAACGAGGAAACTGTACACCCTGAAGTGGATGCTCTTCACTTCATGGTGCGGAGACAGCCTGCTTGACCCAGTTAACTGCCCGATTGGTACAGTGCTGGAGTTCTTGCAGGCCCGTTTCTCCGCGGGGTTAACCCACTCACCCTGAAGGTCTACGTGGCGGCCATAGCGGCCTACCACGCCCCTCTTGGTGGTCACTCGGTGGGTAAGGACCCTCTGGTTACATGTTTCCTTCACGGTGTGATGAGGCTGAGGCCTCAGGTACGATCTCGTGTCCCTCCTTGGGACCTCGCTGTGGTGTTAGAAGCTCTCTGTAGGCCTCCCTTTGAGCCTATCGAGGAGATATCGGATCGTCTTCTTACATTAAAGACTGTGTTTCTCTTAGCTGTATCTTCTCTAAAGAGAGTTGGGGATCTGCAGGCCCTTTCTGTGGCTCCTTCCTATCTCGACTTTGCGCCCGGTCTGGCCAAAGCTTTTTTATACCCTCGCGCGGGGTATGTCCCTAAGGTCCCCTCCTCTACACCACGGCCTGTCGTACTCCAGGCTTTTTATCCTCCTCCCTTTAGGGAGCCCGACCAGCAGAGGCTTAATTGTATGTGTCCAGTGCGAGCAGTGGACTGCTTGTGTGCTATGGTCCCCCTAAGAGAGGTCATCCTGCTTCCAAGCAGACCCTCAGCCGGTGGATAGTTAATGCCATTACTGTTGCCTATGAGTCCTCTGATCTCCCCTCACCATTGGGGGCCAAGGCTCACTCGACAAGAAGTGTGGCGGCCTCCAAGGCCTTTCTGGCAGGAGTTCCTATGCAGGACATCTGCAACTCGAAGGTGATTGGGCTCTCGGGCGAGATCCCAATTCGTCAGTCACTGACGTAACGTTGAACGTGACTGACTGAATGGGAACCATGGTTACATACATAACCTGGGACGTTCACCTTTCTATATCCATCCCTGCAAAGCCATACTCAAGTAAAAGTAAAGATATCTTACCAGAAAATGACTTTGGTAGAAGTTGAAGTCACCGTTTAGAATATTACTTGAGTAAAAGTCTCAAAGTATGTGATATTTATTGTACTTTAGTACGAAAATAATTTTTTAAATCTTAAAGTAATTGAAAGTAAAAGTACAAGTAAATGCGAAATGGGAAAGAAGCAAATAAATATATATATATAAATGTCCATGCACAGCTTGAGTAGCAAGATTGTGCTCAGTTTTAACTCTTTCTTCCATTTTGTATTTTTTGGGTAAGAATAAGAAGCACTTCATTCGGTAGTGTCTTTCATTCCAACATAAGAAAACATTTCTGGAATCTGCATCTGAAATGGAATTTCAGATGTATTTACACAGTTTAATGTATCTCAGAGGGGACATGGATGCATTTAAACTGCAGTTACAGATAGATGAATAATGTTTTGTTTTTAACATAAAACGCTGAATACTGATATTTGAAATTATTTAAAACATGAAAAAAATAGTCGAAATGTGAAATTAAAACCGCCAGTAGGTGACAGCAAGTGACTGTTAATGAGTGAGTCATTGAGATTCAACCGATTCATTCAAACGGCTGATTCATTCAGGAACAAAGCATTTGACTGTGTTGATGAGTGAATCACTGAATCATTTTTATCAACCGATTCGTTCAAAAAGCTGATTCATTCAATAAGTAAACATGGTCCATTGCTCAGAGACGCAAAACAGTGCTGTGATCTTTGTTTGGAACTATTTTCGTTGGCAAAATTGAGCAAAAACAAGCAATAGTATGTCTAAAATGTAAGTCACTTATTGCTTTACTGAACTTGTATAAAATGATTATTAAATGTGTTATCATGCTGATATCGGCAGAAAAACGGTACTCTTTGCGTGATATAGATTAAGTTATCTATATTAAATTATATAAATATAAAAAGCATACAGAATCATTTTTGCCGTCTATAATTTAGAATGCCTGGAATTTTGAGTTTTAATAGACTAATAAATCAATGTGCGTGATTTGGTGAAATAGCTTCAGGGAAATGTATCGGAGTAAAAGTATACATTTTAATTAGGAAATGTAGTGGAGTAAAAATTGGCTGAAATTTAAAAACTCAAGTAAAGTACAGATACTCCCAAAAAATACTTAAGTACTGTAACAAAGTATTATTACTTTGTTACATTACACCACTGGTCAAAGGTCATGGTCTAGAAGGTCAGCGAGATTCTACGAATCGTCCTCGATTGCGTTTCCGGCTCTGACAGATGCCTCTGGACCTACGGGTAGAAAGAGATTCCCCTGCAAGCCGGTTATCTCTTTATCTCACGACATGGTGGATCTGTTTGATACAGCCGTTCCTGTTCATCAGCGTGTGTCTGTCAGCGAGAGAAACAACTTCTGGGACAGAGGCCCATCGCTCCGTAACAGAAGCAGAGCGCTTGCAAGAGTCCAATCAAATCAATGTCACCTTGGATGTTCACTGGATATGATCTGCCTGGATCGGGCTTCAGGGGAAACAAAAGAAGAGGGAATAAATAAGACGAAGGAAGTTAGAGAGCGGCAGAGAGATCAGGCTTCAAAGAACGCAGGGAATCATGCTGGATTGGATAGAGCGAGCTGGAGACGAGCGTCGTTATCGTATCTCTCCTTTGAGAGGATGTCACCCCTGTTTTTCTTTCCTGCATGTCAGGATATTGATCACCCTGCATCAGAGACGTAGACAAAATACTCTTTATCCGCTAAGAAAACCGCTCAAGGTGAAAGCAAGAAACAGAGGACGTCCTCCTCTAAGAAAATCCATCACCATCTCTTTCCACATTCCTAAATTACCACGCAGACGTATTTTTAATTTCATTCAGGTATTAAGAAAAGGACTCTGGGAGCTGGTTTGATTCCTGAAGGGTCTCTAATGACATGATAGCATCTGTCAGAGTTGGGAGAGAGAGTCCCAGCGTACAGGAGAGCCCTGGTAGACACGGCTAATGAAATCTCTGTGTTATTAGCTCTGTTCAGCGTAATACCCCTAATGGGTAATTATGTGCAACAGATGTGTAGGTCCCTGCTTTGTTTACTTAAGAAGCCTGTCAGAAGAGTCTATTATTGCACTTGAGGTCACTGGAAAGTGATCCACCATTGTGAATTAAGCATAATCAGAGTAATGCGAACATGAGAGGGAAGTTCGAACAAGTGCGCTGGAAGGTCTGAGCCAAAATGGTGGGCTCATTTTCTCACTATTAGGCCCTAACTGCGCACTTAATGCAGATTTGTGTATGCGTGCTGAGTCTATAAGGCTCCCTTTAGTCGTTTAGATTTTCTGAGCCCACACTGCTAGATGCTTTAAAATGGACTACAACACAATGGTACGGTGAAAACATAGCAGAAGAGACAGCCGATTACAACCCAATCATTTTAATTTAAACATTTTGAATGAGAGGAGCACCTGAGGTTATAGGCAAAGGGATATATGGCTCTGAAAAGCATAATGAATGTAATATGAACATGAGAATGATGCTCAAACATTCTCATACTACTTGTTCTAACACCTCTTTTTAGTGAATCAAAAACAGCGCAACTGGAATAGTCTGATTCCCGAACAAATGTCTCTATTAGCGAATCGATTCAGTTTAGTGACTCAAAAACATAGCACTACCTCTGAAGTCCGATTGCAGAAAGAATCAGTAATTTTTTTGTGACTCAGAAACATACGGCACCCATGTAGTCTAATCCGAATGAATTACTCTAATTATTCGCTTAACTTAACTAGTATGATTCCAGAGTTAATGTCTCTAATGAGTCAATTCTGCTTAGTGAATCAAAAACATACAGAACAATTTGTATAGTCTGATTCTGGACATAATGATTTTAATGAATCAGTTATTTTTAATGAATGCAGTGCTACCCATAAAGTCTGATTCCCAAATGAACTATTTTAATGAGTTTTTACTAAATCTATTAGCTAGTATGCCGGAATCAGCTTCCAGGAGAGATCAGATGTGCAAAAACATTAGCCACATTTGAATCCAGACTCAAAACTCATCTGTTTAGCTGTGCGTTTACTGAATGAGCACTGTGCTACGTCCGAACTGACTGCACTGTATTTTATATATAATCATTTTCTATTCTTAACTGTTTTAATTCATTTTAAATACATTTTAAATCAAGTTCTTAAATTCCTTGGTTTTATTATTGTGATTATTTTTTACGATCATTTTAATTCCTTTTATGTAAAGCACTTTTAACTACCGTTGTGTATGAAATGTGCTATATAAATAAACTTGCCTTGCCTGAATCAAAAACGCACAGAAAAAAAAACAGTGAAGTCCAATTCTAGAAAGAATGATTCTAATGAGTCTGCGCTTTTTAGTGAACCAGAAACACACAATGCAACTTGTATAATCTGATTCCATAACTGATTTTAATGAGTCTCTTCATTTTAGTGAATCAGAAACATACAGCGCAACCGGTGTAGTCTGATTCCAGAATGAATGATTCTAATGAGCCAGGTATTTTTAGCGAATTAATGACATACGGTGCAACTGTGGTATAGTCCGATTGCTGAATGAATGTCTCAGAGTCAATTCTTTTTAGTGAATCAAAAACATACAGCTAACCAGTGGAATCAGATTCCATAACAAATGATTCTAATGAGCTGGTTCGGTTTAGTGAATTAAAAAAAAACATAGCGCAACCAGTGTAGTCCGATTCCTGAACTAAATATTCAAATGAGTCAGGGACAGCTTTAAACTAAATGTGGTATTGACTGGTTGATCAAATGACAATGACTAGTTAAGCACATTATGGATTTTGTAAGTGGTTAAAAAATATATTATTATTATTTTTTAATACTATCATTTAAATACCAAGATACAAAATCTATGTGGCATTACATCACCAAAGTGTGGAGTCGGTAGAGGACATCAAGGAATGAATGTGGCATTTGGGACAGGCCTATCTCTCTCTCCTTATCTTGCCATTCCTCGTCATCTCCTCCTTCTCTAGGTAGGCCTATTTTTCACTGTGTACTTATCTGGGAAGACTGATGCTTGCTGAAATGAAAAACCTGTGATTATAAAGACTTAGATTGATATAATTAGATACTTGTCTGACCTAACCGGCGAACAGACGTGGCACGGCGGCCTGACAACTCTACGAACATGTCCATATTCCCCCGACACCTGTCAGCACGCTTAAAGAAATAATACATCTCTCACTCTTTTCTAAAAATACCTCCGGGAGAAAAATGTGTGAGGCTGAGAAATCTATAATTAATGTGGTCATATTTAGAAATATGATGTGCTCTCCGCTCTTGTTCTCTCTCACGTCTTACCCCTTGTTTTATTCCTCACTTTCTATTTCTCGACTTCTCTTTCAGGCGGGTTTATGGTGAGCAACCTGATAATCCCAGCGTGAGTGAGGCTAGGCGTGAATATAAAGCATCTGAGATTTGTCTGCAATTCCATCATATGTTTCTTTTGACAGCTGACTGGAGTAATTACCAGCCAAAGGGTTTTCCATGCTTGTGGGGAACCACACAGACTGAAGAGAAGAGAAAGAGAGAGACAGTGAGAACACCACAAGTATAGAGAACTACTGCTAATTAACACAGCATTATACACTCTCTAGGGTCTTTCTAGACTATACCACCGTCAATACTACAAACTGGTGACCTGTGAGATTAAGATTTGTCTCACTGATTAGTCTGCAGCTTATTCTGGCCAAGAATCGCCCACTCAGACAGGAAGCCACCTGACCTACATGAAAATTGATCAACCACAGTTTGCTTTTATTCTTAGCATGCAACAAAGTGAAAAGCTTGCTCAAATTAATGGTGCAGGTGTTTCTGTGAACATTTTTGAAGTTGAAGAAAATTAACAACTTAAAGCCATGATGAAAGATTACTCTGAATGCTTATCAGATTGTTGCTATGCAATTACTTAGGTGTTCTGAATGGGTGTTAACGCATTGCTATGTGGTTTATAGGAGGTTTTGGGCAGTTGCTCGTACGTTTTTTTTTTTTTAAATGATATCCTTTTCATCAGTCAGGTGAAAAGAAAAACATCTATGATACCTGAAATCCTAACCGATTACATTCTCATTAATTTTCCAGCTCAATCTTCATTTCCAAAATTTTTTATTTTTTCCTTTTCTTTGTCTATTAAAAAAATATGTTTACTGTACAAACGACTTTTAGAGAATCAAAAACATCCAGAGCAACCAGTAAAGTCAGATTGCCAAAAACAATTGATTTCAATGAGTGAATTAAAAAAAAAATCCAGTGCAACTAGTATAGTCCGATTCCCACACAAAGTTGATTACATTTAGTGAATTAAAAAAAATACAGTGCTACCCAGTTAACATTTGAATTACTTGAATGGGCCGTGTCTTTTTAGTGATTCAAAAAATAGTCTATAGTCTGATTCCTAAATGAATGATTTTAAAGATTGGGCTTTTTTTAGTGAATCAAAAGCACCCAGTGCAACTGCTTTAGTACGATTTCGGAGCAAAATATTTTTAAAAGTTGGTTATTTACAGTCAATCCAAAAACATACTGCAACTTTAGTACAGTCAGATTCCAGAAGGAATGTCTCTAATATCACAATTCTGTTTAGGAAATCAAAAACATACAGTAAAATATCAGTTTAGATTTTAAAACAAGGTATATCATATACTTGAGGAGAAAATTACATAAAACCTTTAATCTTGTATTTAAAGAAACGTAATGAATTTTACTGAGGCAAACTGTTTTTATTAGGGTAAAAAAAAGCTAACTAAACAAGTTCACTTTTCTGACCTATAAGCAAATAGTTTCTTGTTTCAAGCTTAAACTAGTAAGTCAAAACTCGCTGTTAATAATTATATTCTAGAGTAAAATCCTGTGCACAATGACTTGGGGAATGTGCACAAAACAAGCCAATCAGATTAAAGCTTTACATTTTGAGAAAGTGCCTCAATTACTGTGTGCAGGGAGTCCGTCTGTGTCTCACCTGAGCCTGACACTAATTAAAGATGCTCTCACAACCTAAACATTTACAATTTACTGAGTGATAAACAAATCCAGAAATAGTGAAGTTTGCTGTTCTCAGATGCAGGCAGTGCTGAAGCTACTGGTGATTTTCTCTGGAGATAGATTATAGCTGTAGCCTCATTAATGCAGTTCACACAGATTCTGCAGCCAATTTACCACGTGTGGTCATTAAAATGCACTTGACCTTACACAGACACGCTCTCCTCTGATTTTCTCCCGCTATCTTAAACCTTTTCACCTGTACATATATATATATATACCTTTTCACCTGTACACATATATATATATATATATATATATATATATATATATATATATATATATAATTAAAAACTCATTCAAAATATTATAAAAAAAGTATTTCTCAACAATACTAAAAAATACATATTCTGTAAATAGTGAAGAAAACATTGAATTTCTCCCCTTCTACAAGGTTTAATCATCTAATAGGCTGTTTTAAACGAGGGCTCAAAGGGCAAACACACGCATTCACACATCCTGAGGGTATTCTCCCATGCATCTGTGTCTAATGTACACATGTGGTGTTGAATTCAGATGCTATTACACACACGCATACATTTAAACGACTACTCCTCGGGCTGTGTGTATTTATTCCAGGCCTGTATAGACTGGTTGGCATGTCATCTTATGGGCAGTAATGAGTGAAAATGGTGTGTATTCTGATTGACTCTGGCAGGGAAGTGGATATTACTGGAGAAGTTTAACAGACACGGTTTGATGCGACCTGGCAGTGGAAAGCATTACTTCTGGAGGTGAAATCTCTGTTTGGCAGATCCCTCCTGCGGCACATAGCAATTAATAACTGACCTTTAATGTTTCAGCAAGTCTCAGCTGTTTGTCTCGAGATGGACGCAAGATAACAACCGTCAGTGCGTCATAGTTGCATGTAAGGTGTAGATGTGATCGCAACCTGACGTGACATGCAAAGAAACAAACTTATAACAATAAAAGTTGCATTACATGTATCATACTTCTGTTGTATTGAATTAATTATATTATATATCATTGATATATCATTACATTTCAAATAAATGCTGGTAGTGTGAACTTTTCTTCAAAGAATTTGGAAAATATATTATTTAATTAAATAAATTACATATAAATGACATTTTAAAATACATTAAAACAGAAAACCATTATTTGAAATTTCAGTAATATTTCACCATACTAGGGTTTTAAAACGGCATTTTTGATCAAATAAATGTAGCCCTGTAGAGCATATGAGACGTCTTTAATAAAAACATGAAATAATCCTACTGACCGCAAAATATTGAACCATTAAACTAAACAATACATAGAAACATGAAATCATAGGACATCGGGTGACAGCTGTAAGCAAACCCTCATGGCCTTAAAGGTTCTTTTTGTGATCTTTCATGCTGATATTTTGAGCATCTGTACCTTGAGCCATGTGTGGTTTCCCGCAGATGTATTAAGAAAAGAAACACTCTTCTATAATGCATTGAGTATTGACTTCTCCTTGGTGCGCTATTTCCTTTTCCTGACAGGTACGAGAGATCCAGCCCCCTCCGGTCTCTAATGCGCCTGTCAATCAAAGAACAAATTCAATTTAGTCTTGTTTGTGTGGACATAAAGAGGGCATAGTCATGTCAAAAAAGAAGGTATTAACTGCTATTACTTGGATAATAATGCATTTTAAAAAGCTTATTGTCAGTAAGAGGTGAGACTGATCGGTCAGAGAGATTAGACACTTTATACAGCACACGTCCCCCAAAGCTTTTCACGCTCTTACAGATTTATGAAATAAAGTCATATTGTGTATTAGGGGATTGGGAGAGCTTCTTTAATCATTTATCACCGAGTAAGAAGAAACTGAACACAGAAGACAGAAAAATCTTAATATAAAAGGACAATACGACAGAAAAAAAAGTAATAATCCCTGGGTTTGTAATAGCAACAATAAACAAATCGATATATATATAAATCAAGCTGAATTCATATCTGTATGCCTTCCCTTTAACATTATTCTGGTTCCATATTTATAATATATAACCAATTATGGATGTGTTATATGCTGTAAAAAAGAAAATATATTGAGCTTGTGACCTTATTTCAGGCACTTAACCAAAAACCCAATACAAAAATCCCACTGACTTCAGGAGGATGGAATGATGGAACAGGAATTGTTAAAACAACTCGTTTCTGGGTTTGACCTACAAACATGTGTCCATGCAGCAGTTTATAAACAAATAAATTAACATGTTTAATTCATTATTTCTCTATGTATGTTCAAATCTTACCAGGGGTAATCCATAAACCTTGAAGTCCTTAGGCAAAACTAAAATGCAGGTTACCACCTGTAATAAGGTTCCACAGAGAAACCAGAGGCGATAACACACATTTACTGTAGACGCATTAAACAAAGACTAACATTACCATTTCAAGTTCAGCTCAGACGGGTTTGAGTTTAAAAATCGTCTTTAATTAAGATCACGGCAAAACAGTGTCGTCAAACTACACACATTCCCTTTAAAAACTGTCGGTTTGCCACAGCCATGTAACAGGAAAGGAGGAAGGACACAAGAAAGCTTTCAGGGACCCAGAGACCCTGACAACAGAGGACAGCTGCTATCCAAATGCAGAGAGACAAGTGCAAAAATCCCATTCATACTCATTAGGCTGTGACATGTCATGGTGCTAAGACTGTTAACGTTACTCGCCTGGCATATGAATTTTTCAGCTCGTGGCTGTTTTATTCATGGCGACTCGTGGCAGAGACATGTTCCTCTCAGACACCTGTGATTGAGGTAAGCCAGGGGTCATCACCCAGAAAACACACCGTTCTGCATTCTGCACCTGCGTGATGTGTTTCGCTTTTCAATAAACAGATATCAATCTTTCATTAAATAAAAAAGGGCGATGCTGGATTCCCTTTGTCTGTTCCTGTCAATGGGAAATTCTCTGGAAGTACTGATGGTAGATTTGCTGTTTTGAAAGGCATTTGGGTTATTGCTTTGATTTTAGCTAAAGCTTTTTTTGAAGAATCCCCTCATCTTAAGAGTCTCTAGCTATTACTTTACCAAGTCTTAAGATGCACTTAAGAAAAAAGATGCACTTTTTTTCATTTGGTGGATGATAAAATGGGCAAAAATCTCATACACTTACACTGAAGGCCTGGAGTCATATCTAGAGACAAGAATATCAAAGGCCACATACACACTGCAGCTAAATTCAATTGTCAGTTCACCTTTTAGTGCTAAAAGTAA
The DNA here is from genome assembly GCF_001515645.1 of Sinocyclocheilus grahami. NCBI lineage: Eukaryota > Metazoa > Chordata > Actinopteri > Cypriniformes > Cyprinidae > Sinocyclocheilus > Sinocyclocheilus grahami. The sequence goes on from NW_015506275.1 coordinate 142,267, forward strand.
CTAACGGGAGTGACAACCATGTTCTACAACTGAACGGACTCGCAAAAAAATGCAGGCAGCACAGTGCGTACAAAACCGAACTGAACAACTTGTTGTAAATTACGTATTTAAATGTGCATCAGAGTTGCAATGCAAGCCACCAAAGGAAAGGAGGTACGTCTTAACTGAGTGTTGCTTTAAAAAAACAAACAGCAAATAAGAACAAGCTGTAATAAACTATAGTAAACTTAGCCAAACGTATTATCTTGGAAATAAGTCACATACCAAATGATTGCGATCTAAACCTTTATTACTTTACTTTATTATTACTTTATTACCACCATCAACTGGATAGCTTTATCAGCCAAGCCCAAAGATGCTTAATAAGCGTTGCATATACTAAGTGGACATGGCAACCCTGATTAGAGCGCACTGCAAAGCAACCTTCCAAAAATAAAATCACAGAACATAGTTTTCTGTCACTGTAAAATTACTTAAAAATAGCAGATACCAAACCCCCAAACGGCAAAGCATTGCTATGATTACAGTGTTGTCAGTCATCACAATTTCAAGAGTGAGTTCTGTTCCATACCAAAAACAAATAAAAATAAAATTTAGAGGGTATTCACTTCCTATTTAAATGTGGTTGTCACTCCTGAAACTATACAGTGTGTAAGTGGCCACAGAGATTTGGGCTATTGTGACCTGAACCAGTGAGCAACCATTCAGAACACTCCTAGAATCCCTGCTGGAAAAACACCTTAAACCAGACTTAAGACGGTTTCAGCTGGTCTAAACTGTTTTTTTTACGCTGGTCTACCCACCTTAAAAGTTCCCAAAATCCCTCTTAGTCTGGTTTATTTAGCAGGAAACACATAGCAACATTATAAAAACATTAGCTGCGTTTCCATTACCCTTCAAATTGCGCAAATTAAAATGACCAATTAAAAATATGGTAAATGGAAACCGGACGATTTTACAAAAACTCCCATATATCGCAAAAATGTTTACGCTCACGAGGTGTTTTTTTTTCAGGCAAGTCAAAAACTGAATTTCGCAAAACTGCAATGGATGTAGTTTTAGCATTTACAGATCACCTGGCATGTGTAAAAGTCACACGATCATTCTTTAATGTATTATAACTTCCAAGAAACACCTAATTCGTGGCCGCTCTCAAGTATAAGGGGCTTTCCTTGTCATTAATGCTTGGATAACCCCTTATTTACACTGCACACGGCCACCGGAGCTGATCGCGACCACTCTTGTCAATGCTTGTGTTGCTTGTGCAAGTGGGTAATCACGTTGCTTTGCTAAAGATACGTGTCTACGTCTCCTTCGATTAAAAATAATGGCTAGTGCGGTGGCTGCGATACATGTAAACGTACCAACATCTTCAGGAAAAAATTACATTTAAGTCACATAACATTGGTTAATGGAAATGCCGTAATTTCCCAATAGTTTTTTTTTTTTATTGACATTTATAAAATATCGCAAAAGTTTATTTCCCTGTGGGAATATGGTACAATGCATCCCACATTTTGAACCCAGACTCCTTCTCCAAGACCTCATTTACTGTACATTATCTTTTTGTGTGTTTTGGAGAACACAAGGAGACCAGGACTTAAAGGAGAGTGAAACACTGCTCTAAATGAAGCCTGGCTTTCTGCCGTCAAAGAAAGATTTAGCTCGTAGTAATAATATAAAGGGCCCCGCTACGCAGAAATGATAGAGAGGAATAGTAATATAGCCTTTATGATTAGATAGGATCCCGAGGGAGGAGTCCAATAGTAGACGGACGAGAGATGTGCATTTACCTTGAATTGAAACACATTATTATTGATGAAATGACACTACCCAGCAATTCATCTCTTGGCTTCTCTCCCTCACACATACAGTAAACACTATTTATTGCTCTAAATTTAGCTACTTTAAACGGAACTATGAATCTCAACCTATATTTATTAAATGATCAGTCAATTTTACCTATCAATTCACAAATAAAGAAAAACATAAGCAATTTATCATAAAAGAGCAAACCATGTTGTATAGAATTTCAAAAGTAAAATATTTCCCAATATTTTATGATCAGAAATATAAAATCAAGTCAATTTATGTTACCTGCCGGGGTTTTTTTTTTTTTTTGGACAATTACAGCTTGTTACTAAACAAGATACTATAGCTGTGTCTCATTTAGAAGGCTGCACCCTCCGGAGGTCGAATCCTCTGGAGGTCGCATCCTCTGTAGGATGCATATACGAAGTGTCCTCAACCTAGAATTAAACGAGACGGCCTTCGTAGGACAGGCGGAAAAGGAAACCGGAAGTATCACGTTGCTATGCCAACACATTTAGAGAATCGTTGCGCTCTCACACTACTTAAATGAAGGAAAATTATTTCTAAATTTGGAAAGTAATAAAAAAAAAAAAAGGTTTTACT
>NW_015506275.1:150292-151298 GCF_001515645.1 Sinocyclocheilus grahami
CCGGAGGTCGAATCCTCTGGAGGTCGCATCCTCTGTAGGATGCATATACGAAGTGTCCTCAACCTAGAATTAAACGAGACGGCCTTCGTAGGACAGGCGGAAAAGGAAACCGGAAGTATCACGTTGCTATGCCAACACATTTAGAGAATCGTTGCGCTCTCACACTACTTAAATGAAGGAAAATTATTTCTAAATTTGGAAAGTAATAAAAAAAAAAAAAGGTTTTACTTGTTTTATTTTGTTCAATGTTTGAGGAGCTGCAGCATACATACAGCAGGCATCTATTAGAGAAAAAAGGAGGAGGATATTAAAAACAAAGTTTATCCGTTTCTACCGAGGTGATTTAAGGTAAGTTGTAAACACCACATCTGCGCTTGTGTGTACGTTACATCTGCCGGCGCCGGCATTTTTCAAATTAACAACGGTTGTTCACGGCGACGCAAAGAATTGTGGGTTATCTGTAGCAGCGAAGGATACACCTCATGCATCCTCCGAAATCCTGTGAAAGAAGGTCGCATTCGAAGGTCGCATTGGGAGTGTCCTACTTGCTATTCTGAAATGAGACAGCCTCGATGACGTATGCAGCCTTCGAATGCGACCTCCGGAGGACGCAGCCTTCTAAATGAGACACAGCTTATATATCTTAACAAATCACAGATTTTTTATTTCTACATCCTTACATCCTTACTTTTCGGGAATTGGGGTTGTACATGATGTGACATTTCTGAGGGAACGTCTCAGGTTACTTATGTAACCATGGTTCCCTGAGTAGGGAACGAGACACTGTGTCCTCTAGGGGGCGCTATGGGGAACGCCTCGTCGTGACCTGTGTCTGAAGCATACATTGAAAAACACCAACAACACATTGGCCGGCGACAGCCCATGATGTCATTACCGGTGCAACTATTAGTTTAAATAGGCGCCGGGAGAACATGCCATTCACTTCTTCGTCTGAAGCTTGTGTTCGAAGCATGGCAGGAAGCCTAGAGGACGCAGTGTCTCGTTC
>NW_015506275.1:151365-187765 GCF_001515645.1 Sinocyclocheilus grahami
GGACCTTGGTAGGGAGAGTTGAGGTTGGAAATTATGGTTCCCTACTCAGGGAACCATGGTTACATAAGTAACCTGAGACATTCCCTTTCAAGGGATCTTCGAACTGCATCCTCTATGGGGCGCTATGGGGAAAGGTATACCCACCCAGGAATTTTTTTTGCAGTGTTGTGCCGGGGGCCTGATGATCAAGAAGGCTCCTGCAGAAGCCTCTGACCTGGCCGCATGATCCAGGAAGCATGAAACCGGAACCAGGGCTATCATAATATCAAATATATATATATAGAATGGATCATACTCACCCACCATGGTTCCCGCACTGGAACCCCGTTCTAGAGGCGATTCCAGAGAAGCCTCTAGTCCGGACCATCAGTAAGATGGTTGCTATGAAGTCATAGAACCAACCAAAACATCATAGGTCCAGCATAGGAGACTGTAATGCAGGAAATTCCTACCTAACCTCGGTCAGGTGGAGTCCTGGTGGTTATAGGGAAACTAGGAAGGGGAAGAAAAGGGCAGATGTAAAACCCCCGAAGGAAATTAGTAGATACTCAAGTATCACTCTGATCTGGACGAAAGCACTGACGCCTTGTCTGGATCACATCCCTAAGGTCTTGCCTACTTCCCTTTGACCCACGATTCCTCCTACCCTTACCCGCAGGCAGAGGAGGAGCGCGAGAAGCGACGGACCAGGACCCCTATGTTGTTTGGGTTCAGACCTGGACCTTCGTGGAATGAAGGATTTGAAGACCGCTGATCACGCCTTCGCCTCCCTGAACTTCTCGACCACCGTCTCAACGGAGGTACCGAAAAGTTCAGAAGTCCAAACCGGAGCATCGAGAAGAAAGCGAAGAAGTGAATGACATGTTCTCCCGGCGCCTATTTATACTAATAGTCGCACCGGTAGTGACGTCATGGGCTGTCGCCAGCCAACGTGTTGTTGGTGTTTTTCAATGTATGCTTCAGACATGGGTCATTACGAGGCGTTCCCCGTAGCGCCCCCTAGAGGACGCAGTTCGAAGTTCCCTTGAAAGGGAAACAGTATATTTATCTGGAAATCAAGTATGGAACCAACGTTTTGTTTTATATTTTTATTTTTGTATTTTCCACTTTTATTCTTATTTTAGTTGAAGATTTAGTAATTTTGTTGAGTATTTTGATAATTTTTTTATTGTTTGCTTGTTTGTTTTTTGGTCTATACACTTTTATCAAGTTTTATTTCCATTTTAGTTATTTTAGTACATCGTATATTTGTTTTGTTTTGATTTTATATTTCAGTTAACATTTAATTTGTTTCAAATAACTTCTTAATGGTTTTGGTTTTAGTTTACTATAATAACCCTGGATGGAACATAATTGTATCCAGTGGGATTTGATCAGAAGGATACATTATTAGCCAATAATGTTATCCAGAGATAGAGCCTGAAGAAGTTAAATTTTAAATAGGATTGGGAATCATAAGGAATTGCACTTAATTTCAGTTCCATTTGAAGATTCTATTAGAATTCCAGTAGATGTTTAAGAACATTTTTGTTTTTGGTTCTGGTGTTTAAAAAAAATGCAATGATTTTGATCCCTAATTTCATTGAAAAATATATACAGTCAAACCAAAAATTATTCAGACACCAGATCTAATTTTTGTATTATTATTATTTTTTTTTACTATTGGGTGCAATACACTATAGCTATTTTATATAAGTGAGGATAGCAAAATAAAGTAACCTGTGACATACCCAAAAATTCTTCATACAGTGGACTACCAGTAAAATTGATCAAAATTTGGGACCAACAATTATTCAGACACTTTTTCCTGACCATGTTTTGCTTAAGTGTTTTTTTTATTTTTCTTTAATTGCTAATGCAACCATTTTACACCACAGACTGAACAAAATTTAGTATTGCTTGGAGATTGGTTGACCTAAATTGATATTATCTAATTGTGTTAATTATCTTACATTCAACAGCTGACAGCTATTCAACCTAATTCATCGCATACCTTTCTATCAGTTATCTGACATTATCAAGATTAATTTGTTCTGACACAGTTTAACTCTGAGTTCTTGTCATATTTTATTACCATTTTCTAAACTATAGCGAATAAACTGTGATAATGTGAGAAATGTTGAAGGTGTCTGAATAAATCTTGGTTTGACTGTATTATCTCAGCATTATACAAGTTCAATATGCTTTGGTGGCTTTGAAATCGTGAAACACTCCTAAAGCTGCTGGTTACAGACAATATTTTAATATTTCTCTCAGCATGTCCATCCCTTGGAGAGGTGAAAATAAGGTACGATTCACTGTTACTACATTGAGGAGAGGAATTCGTGTTGGCAAGGTCTCTGTGCACACACTGGTCAGCTAAAAAGAGCGCTCACGACCACAGACAGTGACCGACAAAACAAATCAACAGCTCATGTACTGGAGCCACAGAACAGAAAGACAGTACAGCCGGCGGGTTACGAGAGACAGCTGCAGTCCTTCCAGCCTGGAACGCGTTAGAGAGCTAAACAAATAAATAAATAAATGAAATAAAAAGGAGTACAAAGTTGAGTCAGATCACCAGCTGCCTTTTAATTCTTTTTGTCCATTTACACAGATTTAGCCTTTAGCCTGATATATGCTTATGTTAAAATACAGCCCTGAACTTGAGTAGATTTCCAGAATATGTCTAGCAAGAATTACTATCATTATCTTATATTTTCTGTCGTAATATAAATACTAACTTTCCCACATCACTTGTGTTACAGACATCAAAATAGAGCTTTGAATTTTTTGATTAATTTGAATGTAATGTTTTGCCACAATGTTATTATTATATATATTTTTTTATTAAATTAAAGAGGAATCACGGTTTTGAATAAAAAATATTATCAAACATTACAATTAAACACTTGGGAAATACGCGAATGATCTGACTACATGTTGGCACACCTGAATGAATTTTTGCATTACAAAAAGGCATGAGATGCGGACAGTGGAATGGGAAAAAAATTTAAGATGCAAGTTGAACTTCCATTAACATGTTTTTAAAATGTTATTTTGTGCGTGAGCGTTACACTCAAACATGTCCGTCAAGTGTGTTTACAGGCTGAAAGCTGCTCTTATTTTCTTTGTTTTTATAATGCATTTACTGTTAATAACCTACTAGATGTGTAATACTTTTAGTCATTTTGAATCCCCTTGACTTTTTGGGTGAAATCATTCTTTTGAATTGGTCAAATGTTCTGATAAAAATTGCCATATTGCTCAGCCCTAAAAGAACAATATCTTCAATCATGCAGTTTGACAGGTGCACTATGACTTCAGTCAATTGTTTCTAGGGTGTTGCTCATCCTAAGCAACTGTAGCGTCTGGACCACCCAAACACACAATATATATTTTGTTAGCTAGATTTAACAAATACTCTGTAACAGCCGTGAGTGGCAGGAACAGGCCCCTGATTCCATGGTAACCCTGACACCCGATCCATTTACGACCTCCTGGAATTTAGGTGAAGAAAATCCCCTTCCTTGCCCATAAGGAAAATCCACAAGGAATGGACTTTTCTACTAATTAATTCAACGAATTATGAATTTATCTAATTACGAACTGAATTTATCAACGGTACACCTTCATCGATAACGATATAGTGCACAGGATATAGTGTATATAGCACAGCACTCATTTTAACGTGTTCATGTGTTCTGAATTACAATCTGTATGATCAGCTCTTCGGCTTTTTGTATTAAACTAAATACATGATGCCGTTTTGTTCGTATTTGTACATCATTTTAGTTCATAAAAACTAAAAAAAATGTGTTGTTTGCCTTAATAAACTGGGTAAATTAAAAAAACAGTGGTTCAATTTAAAGGGGTCATATGATGCGATTTCAATTTTTCCTTTCTCTTTGGAGTGTTACAAGCTCTTGGTGCATAAAGAAGATCTGTAAAGTTGTAAAGACTAAAGTCTCAAATCCAAAGAGTTATTCTTTATAAAAGTTAAGAGTCAACCACACCTACCTAAAACGGCTCATTCTAACATGCCCCCACATATCTACGTCACGATGTGGGAAGATTTGCATAACGCCGCCCAAATGTTCACGCAAAGAAAGAAGGCGTAACTTTTATTCTCGCTGTAGTATTGTTGCTGCCGCCATGTCGTGAAGGTGCTGTGTGTTTCGTTGTGAAAGCGAAACTACTTTGTTTGGCCTTCCAAAAGAGGATGATATCCGCTTTGTCATGTCTAGAGCTGATCCGTGCTGGTCGCTGAGGGAATACATCAACTTCGCGCTGTGGATCGTCGGATCGGCTTTCACCGTAGACAAAGCGGAGTCCAGCCCGGGGTTGTCACATGTGGTTGCCGCAAGTCCACTGGATGCTCATTCGTCGAATCCGCTGGCCGCGCCGTTCTCAAGCCCGCCCACTTCTGCTCACTCAAGCCTGCCGGCCGCCGCTCACTCTAGCCCACCGTGTGTTTCGTTGTGAAAACTAAACTACTTTGTTTGGTCTTCCAAAAGAGGACACGACTAGAAATCAGTGGTTAAGTTGTATTTACAACACTGTTCCAGAACAGTACAGAACAGTGTGCAGAACATTTTATGGAGGACTGTTTCCTGGTCCTGGGAGAGTAGACTACAATGTCGGCTGTTCTGACTCACAGACGGTAAATATGTTTTAATTTTAAGGATTTGCCACTGATGATTCAAACGCGAGTTTTGAACAGTGTAGAGTAGGTTTTTTTTGTTATTTCTCCAATCACAAATGCAGATATGGTTTTATGTTTAAGAGGCGCAATGCAACGCAATGCCTAAAAAGACCGTATAAGTCATTATAATCCGTAATTATGTCCCCACTGGATGCAACAAATGCCTCGTTTATAATGGGTTTTTATGTTTTTGAATCGTCGCTCCGGCCGGACAGGGCATCACAATATGGTAAGGGACGTAACATTTCCATCACACGCTTGAGGTATTCGGCCAATCACAACGCACTGGATAGCTGGCCAATCACAGCACACCTCGCTTTTCAGACCGATGAGCTTTGTAAAAATTGACGTGTTTCAGAAAGGCGGGGCATAGAGGAGAAACAATAATGTACAGTATGTGGAAAGTAATGCGTTTTTTAACTTTAAACCGCATAAACACATTTCATTACACCAAATACACAAAATACTGTTCTTTTTAGCAACATCATATGACCCCTTTAAACCTTTTTTCTTCTGCTCTTTGTTTAAAACAAATCAATAATTACAAATACCAACTGATATTAAACATTATATTGTGATTTTTTTTTTTGGTATATCGCCCAGCCCTTCTCAAACTATCTAGAACATACTAAAAAAAACATACCAATCACTCTGAACAACTTAGCAACCACCTAACAACATCACTGCAACAACTCAAACATCTTAGCAAATACCGGGCAAGCAGTTTCTTAAAAAAAATTGCTACAATCTTTTAAAACTAAGTTAATTTGTTAGCCAGTGAATTGAGAATATCAATAAACATCAAACATGTTCTGAATCTGCTGTACAGTATATAAGATTGCTAAAACAACTATTGTATGCACTTATGCATAGGTGCTATACACAAACAGTGTTTCTGTACCTTCTCTCAACGTATTGCTCTCTCTTTTATCCCTCATACAACAAATCATTCGGTGTTAATACAGCGTTTTTTGTAGTTTCATAATGGAATCAGTTCTGAATAAGAAGAGTTTCATAATTTGACTAAACTTCACTTTTCTGACAGATGATGAGCCTACAGCCTGAAGAAGCATGAAAGTCACCTCTGATGCGTCTCTCCCGTGTTATTTTACTGATTTGACTTCTACAGCTGCTGTGATTAGTTCATCCATCAGGTCGCTATGCATGAATCAATAAGCTCAATCCAGACCATTTATGTTCTTGTCTAGTGACCTGAGAGAAACTTATGATCCCTTTTCATCTGTAGCTCTCGCTGTGAAGAAGTCTAGACTGGTCTCTCTCATAAGAATGACAAGGAATGGAGGAAAAAAAATGCAAGTGTGTAATTAGCCCATCAGAGTTATCAATCACCGTGCTGCGACAGGCTCATTTTTTATCATCAATTACCTCGAAAGGATTTGGACAATGATCAGACCCTGGCCGTCTTTCTCTAGCTGAGGCTGTCAATGGCGTTAATGGAATTTTAAATCTCCTCTGCGGGGATCCACTTAAAGTGCAAGTCCCAATTAGTGAGAGGGTAATACGGCTAATCTCACAGGAGACCGTGATCAATAACCCAGCCAAAATATGGGCCTTGCCACGGTGGAGAGCCATTTGCTCAATGGATGGCTACCACCCTCAAATTCAACAGGTTTAGTTGAGTTTCCTGAAGACAGGGAAGGACTGAGATAAAAAAAAAAAAAACAGCACAGGACTCATTAGAACCACAACAACAGTGGACAATACAGCAATATACATATCACACATGTAAAATACAAATTGTTTTAAAGTTGTTAAAAATAAGTATTTCACACTCACCAAGCCTGCCTTTGTTTGAAAACACAGTAAAATGTATCAAAAATTAAAATTTTAAATAATGGTTTTCTATTTTAATATATTTTAAAGTGTATTTTATTTCTAATACTGCACAGTTGAATTTTCAGCATCATTACTCATTCTATTATCATATTACCAACATTGAAAATGGTTGTTCCGCTTACTATTTTGTGGAAAATGTGAATTCTTAAATTTTTTTAAAAACCAGGTAAAACAAGGAACTGGGTTAAGTTGCCTGCCTTTTGGAACAAACATTGTGTTGAAACCCTTTTAGCCTTTAATAAGTATTTGCCAGTCATTTGCTTTTGTAACTGAACAAGTTAACATCCTACTTGCCTTGTTTTTCCTTCCTAAAGTACATGCTTTTCAGGATTATTATACCTAACACTAAAACCATTTTAAAAAACTGAATACTTACTCAATATACTTGAAATGAAATAAACGTTAACTGAAATAAAACTAAAAACGTCAACTTAGTTTATTTTAAGCTAGTTGCAAAGGAAATATTTCTAATTTTCAATTAGTTTGACTCGATGTACTAAAACTAAAATAAAATGAATAATAACTATATAGACATTACACAGTAAAAACTAGGGGTGGAACGGTTCAACTTACGGTTACTTACAGAGTCACGGTTTCGGTATGGTTCGGTATGTGCTATGTTTAGGCAGAAACTATACTGTCAAATAAAAATAAAGAAAATAAGAATAATCTATCTAACTACAAGCAACAGCACAAATAAATACAATAGAGTAAAGATACAAATAAAATAAACAGTGATTTTCAGTTTTTTTTAGGTAGGTCTAACATTAATTTTCAGGTACAGAACTTGAATAAAGTAATGAAATGTAAAACAGCATTGCATATTTGACTGTATAAATTAAAGATTAATCTTTATTAAAGTTACAAAAGCTATTCAATGTAGCATCTGGACCAATCAGACACACCATTTTTCATTAGATTTAACAAATCAGTCATTCATTAGTTTAACAAATCGTCACAGACCTCTCACCCAATAAACATACTGGGTGCCAGGATGTCTGCGAACGACACCAGGCCCCTGGTCACCATGGCAACCAATGCTGATATCACTGGTTTTATTGCCCAAAGGAATGTGGGTAGAGAAACTCATTACATTTTCCATAGGAAAGACCCAATGCACAGTAAAAATGGACTCTCCTCTAATTAATTCATAGGAAAACCTTTCTTTGAATGAACACACATATCCTTCAGGTCATTGTGTATGTTGTTACTGTCCTTGTATATTGTCTTTTATATTGTATACTGTTTAATGCAGGCTTATGATGGAACCACTCGTTCCTGTCATCTTACCTATATGTAATCCTACCATGTTTAGTATCTATGAATTCGTCTTCTGATGATCTAAACGAGAGTGTATATTATATGTTGGTACATAGGCAATATATTAGTGTTCTGAGAATCTTTAGTAATTTCGATTCAAGTTCCATATGCAAATTAGCATGCTTTCACACAAAGGGTCATAAAACTCCCCAGTATTTCCAAACTCCCGCTTGGGATTTCAGCGTTTCTCATTGGACAAGCCCATCTTGAGAGGCGTGAATCTTCTCAGACCTTAAAGGCCTCACATCAGTGACCCGCCTCCAGTCTGCGGATGGGTTAGATTCTGAGAAGATGAAAAAGTGAGCTACAACGCTCCTAAGGACACCCTAAGTTTATGCCAGGCTTTGGCCTTGACTTTCCATTCACCGTGATTCTCTGACTCAAACTGGTTCTTTTCCATCAACCAACTTCAGCAAAGATCAACTTGAGCCTTCAGATTGCATCAAGCCTTTCTTTCAGACAGCCAAGACGTGCAAGTATCAAACTTAGTCTTATTAATTGATACATTAGGTATCATTTGCGCCTTTTTACAAAGGTGTGTTTGAACTAAGAAACTGATGTTCCCTTCAGGCTGGAGATCTGCTGAATATCAAATGGTACCATAGCTTCATATTTTTATTTCTCTCCTTTTTACTGCCTAAACTTTTAACTCCTTTTCCTATACCAACTGTATGCGTGTGTGTGTGTGTGCGTGTGTATGTGTATGTTAGACTAGTTTAAGTGTTTATGTAGTTATTAAAGTCTTAAATGTATCACACTTGACGTTGTTCATTGTTTGCTCATAACTGGAGTCCCTTAATCATGCAGATTTATGCTACAGGCTCTGTGTAGAATTGTACAGTAAGAAAGTTATTTCCCTTAACCAGGAAATTAACGTTCTTAGAACTGACAGACATTTGACCCTGAGAGGTCAAGTAAATACTTACAGCGGATCTAAATATTTATAATTAATTATAACTAGTTATGATTAATTATTCATATTTTCCCTTTGAGCTGATTCACTACACAATCAAGAGCAGTGAGTGATGTATTTGTCGTTGTCAGATTTAAGTTGAACCGTGGTCCTAGCGCGTGCCGAACCGTGTGAGCAGAACCGTACGGTTCGATTTTTTTCCGCGAACCGTTCCACCCCTAGTAAAAACTAATAAAAATGATAAAAGCACAAACACTAAAGCAAAAAAATAAAAAAATGACAAGCAAAAAATACTAAAAAGCAAAAAAAAAAACTTTAACTAAAATTTTAATGAAAAATACAATAAAAGTGGTGAAGTGCTAATCCATATTTTCCATATTTATTATTTTGCACTACTGACATAAATTAAGAAATCACAGTCACTGCAACTGCGTTTTATCAAAACATTCGACCTTATCAAGCCACAATATAGGGCACTTATTTGGACAATACTGAAAGTTCAAATTTAACTCTTCCTACTGTCATTCTCTATCACATCCTCGTGTGAGCAGAACCGTACGGTTCGATTTTTTTCCGCGAACCGTTCCACCCCTAGTAAAAACTAATAAAAATGATAAAAGCACAAACACTAAAGCAAAAAAATAAAAAAATGACAAGCAAAAAATACTAAAAAGCAAAAAAAAAAACTTTAACTAAAATTTTAATGAAAAATACAATAAAAGTGGTGAAGTGCTAATCCATATTTTCCATATTTATTATTTTGCACTACTGACATAAATTAAGAAATCACAGTCACTGCAACTGCGTTTTATCAAAACATTCGACCTTATCAAGCCACAATATAGGGCACTTATTTGGACAATACTGAAAGTTCAAATTTAACTCTTCCTACTGTCATTCTCTATCACATCCTTTCAATTAAATTAGCAAAAAGGCCAGAATTAATAAATAACAATGCCGAGTCAAGCATTTCTTTAAGAATTGAGGTTAAATCAAATGGCAAAAAAGTTTTGGGAGTCAGAAAGGTCAGAGAAGAAGGTCAGGGGTTCAAATATAGTGAATCATGGTGAATGCAACATGACACTGTTAAATACACAAGCGAATACAAATTATCAATACATCACAGGCAAGCAATTATGAATCTTTTATAGGCAAAGTACAAGCAATCATTTCAAACCAACTCATAAGTGTGTTTACACTAAACTGAAGACTTCAAAATGCACCATTCAACTTTTAGTATTGATGAGAGGGTCATAAATATTCTATGAGTTAAAAGAAACCCTAATGCTCTTGGCTTAAGGAGCGCTTTTTCACTTGACTTATTCTTTTCGGAGCACAATATCATATGCTTTGTCTAAGTCCATAAAGGCTTCAGTTTGGGACAGTCGAGGGACTCATGAGGGAGTTTGTTCTGTCAAGAAATATAGGAACAGCCCAAAATTAGCTCGCCTCAGCCATGAAAAAGCCAAAGATAGAATTAGAATTAATTTCTCCACTGACTCTCCTCTTCAATTTTAAATGAAACTCCGTTGACTTCCATGTTTGAGGAATCTTCTCTCCACAGAGTGCAATCAATACTACCAGACAACAACATGAATTATTGATACGTATATCCATATTTCCTCTGGCTGCGCTGCCGCTGAGAGCTACGACCTCATTATGAGGAGACTAGCGTCTTTGCTATGAATGGTTCTGCGCTAGCAGGCTAAACGCGGCATCTTTCGATAGATTAAGCTCCATTAAAACTACTTCAGCGTGACATGCTCTTCAAGGTGCCATAGGGCTGTCAAGGACATGGGCATAATGAGCCCAGACTTTATTTTCCCATTTAAAGATGCCTGTAGACAGATGAAAGGTGAGGGCCCTCAGTCAGCCGTGTGGCAAAGTGTAGTTTAGCAGCACAACGAGGCCAGTCTGTCAGCCATACGTTATTCCCGACAAGATCGTTGTGTGTATTAAGAGAACTTACTGTCACCTGAACATGTCTGGTTGAGATATATGACAACGTTTTGTCCTCAACAGCACTTTGCAGCCAGAAAAAAAAATGCATACACAGTCACATACTTAAGTTTACATCCTACCAAAGGAAGTCAAAACATACAGTTAGAGGTTTTAAATGTGTATATTATACAAGTAGCATTTCAGCCGTGTTTTTTTTTAAAACAGTATTTCAATAAACACAAAAGTTAGCTTACTTGTGATGTGCTGAAAATCCTTTACCTAATTTGGTGTTCCACATCAAAAATGACTGGCCTTTTAAAAATTGCTTGTAAATACATTATGCCTTGTTATCAACAAATCTTTCGGATTCAATCTTTTTGTCAGCTTGTTTTCTTCCAATTAGCACAGGTTTTGTATTTGTTTTTGGAACTGATTGGTCATAGGCCTCATCGATCTGAGCTTATGCGCCCCAGTTTTTGAGTGGAAAAAAGCATTTGTGTAAACTTTTGGAAACATTCACAAATTTCAGCACTGGATTTTGATTAGAATCAGTATTCAGTAAAAGAAAAAAGAAACAGAAAGCAGGTTTTTGCACATTTCAGAACTGAATAATTGACTCCCTTTAAATTGATGACTGTGAATTTAAATTCGATTTGGCCACATCCCACAGGAATTTGGATTTGTACCGGAGTGACAAAACATTTGCATAAATATAAATTCAAAGAACTTTAACACAGGTGATGCATTCTGGGAAATGTGTTCTAATCTGGTCCACAAAATATGGATGCCACCTGTCTATCTACAGTTTTATTTTTTTCCAAAAATTTCAAATAAGGCTTTGTCAAGCCAACATTCATAGTTTGTATTCACAAACTTTGATTGTCTAGTTAAAATTGCAATCAGACATGAATCTTATTGACATACAATTAATTGTAAATTGCAATTCTGCATCATGTTTGCTACTGCAATTCAAATTGAATTCAAATTCCTGAACTGAGTTGGAATTTAAAAGATATTCTCAATTTAATTCTGAATGATACACACCCCTGCCAGAGAATAAAGCATGCAAACAATGAATGATGGACTGAATCTAATGAAAATTAACTGTTGCTTTGCCACAACAGTAGCTGACCTGGCTGCAACATAGAATTGATTGTAAAAAACGCTGAGCTGAGGCTGAGCTGAGAAAACAAACTACATGAATCGTGCGCTGACATTTCACCCATAAGTACATTATGCCATTTTTTGAATCACCACATGAAAAAATGTGCAAAGTTGTCATGTCCTGCGGTGTGATATGCTATACTCCATCTAATGTGATTTTAAACAGCTTTTTGCTAATTATTTTATAATTATTATGCATGTAGCGTTTATAAGCTCATATTAATTGGAATCTACATGGAATATTTGTACTTAAAAAAATTAATGTCACACTTCAGGACAAAATGAACTAGTGAAGGTAAAAAGATGATTAATACACACTTTAAAGTGCACTTCTTAAAATACAATTTTAGATACATTTAACCTAAAATCTTGATGTTGAATTAAAATAAAAAAGTGTCAACTATACTATTAAATATAAAAAAATGCATTATAATAAAAAAAAACTATCAGTATTAATGGTAATATTAGATTATTTAGTATAAAGTCTTAACATAAGTTAGCTAATTGTGTGCCAAAAGACTGTCAATTATTATTTTTTAATTACAAAAATCACTGTATAATTCACACACTTTAGAGACACATACACACACACACACACACAAATGCACACAGTCTACCGTCAGCATTTATTCCAACACTGTATTGTATCTGAAGCTCTCCATACACTGCTGGTCATTAGTAATTGTATTAATCAACACAATGTAATCAACTTTTTACTAATGATCATTCCGTCTCGTTAAGAGCCTTCCTCATGTTTTATTGAACACCCAATTAGACTGAGCATTCAGTGGTTAATTAGCATGCCACGGCTCATGTTGTTGTTGTGGGCTCCCACTGTGTGTCAAACAGAGATGTGAGAGGATTTGCCAGGGGACGTTTCTAACCGCGGTGCTGTATGTGAATGCCCTACTTCAACTTCATCTGTGCTATCACATAACCACATAAAGCTTATTGTGAGGCTCAACACGGTCTTTACAATAGCTCTACCGCTACATCTTCTCTATCCCAATTCCCTAATTAAAATTCATTAAAATGACAAGAAATTAGATAAGATAGAAGTAAAAAGGTTTTTAAAACTGTGGCACTGCTAATTATGTTAGCACCCTTGTTACAAATCACTTTTTCTTTTGGATAAAAGCACCTGCTACAAAAAATCGAATCTGTTGAAAGTGAAAGCTGTCATGCAAAATGTGGTTCTGCGGTATTTCTTACTGATTGTACAGAGTGTTATAGACAACCCTCTACATAGCGAGTAAATCGCTCGCATATGCGACTAAATCTTCACTCTGGGCGACTAAATGTCTAATATTAGCCAATGGCTAATAAATTCTCAGATTTTACTCGCCAGCGTGTGAGTTGGACGCTAAGAATAATTTTAGCACATACATGTTTTCACTCGCCAAACACTCTGACGGAGCGCTTCAGAGTTTCACTCTCCATCAAGCGATCTGTGCTATTTTTCAGTTCGTCTCAATAGATGTGCAGCGCACCTGTATTTGACGTACCGTAAACTCTAGTGTGAAGATACACGACTCGGTGTCACTTTGTCTCACATACACGCAGAGAGAGAGAGAGAATTGGCACGCTACATGTAAACGATGTTCTTTGTTGTATTTTCCTGTCAAAATAACACCATTCCTTTGGAATTCTTCAGCTTTTAAGAACTGCTGGGTTCTCAGGTAGTGGGCGGAACTAATGCGCAAACGGCAATCTCATTGGCTGGTGCTCGCCTATTATCGATTTCAGCAAATCAGTTGGAGCGAACGCACACAACCTGATTAATATTCATGAATCCAGCAGCTCATTAATCCTTAGTGCGATTGTTCTTATTAGTAGAATTCGTATCATTATCATCTTATCAGGATTTTTGTTAGTTTTTTCCCAGTTTTTTTTTACAGAAACACTGAATGACCAAAAAAGCAGCACCACCAGTCCAGTTAAAATGTTCAGTTAAAACGACTAATATGCATTCATACATGGTTAAGTTTTAATCCTAATTACTAAAGTTCTATCTTTAAATAATACTTGATTATCATACTATAATGCTAGACTGACTAATGTTAAGAGTGTACTTTCAGATATTTTAAATAACTGAGCTATTTAACAAACATACATATACATACATATATATATATATATGTGTGTGTGTGTGTGTGTGTGTGTGTGTGTGTCAGTCTGGCGAGTAAACTAAAAAATTTACTAGCCAATGGCGATTCAACTGCCAAGGTGTCCATAGAGGATTGATAGATGGGATTTCATTTCCGTCCAAACATGACTTATTATTTTAAGCTCGTATTATGGGTGGGAAAAGGTTACCGTTGGTCCCACAAGATAAAACACAACATGATGAAATTGAATTTTCCTTCTGTTCCTTTCTGCACTGTTGTTTTTCAAAGAAAAAATAAGAAAGAAAAAGGTGAGGCATCAGTAAGGAAAGAAGCAAAATCTGAAGACTAGAACAACAGAACTGAGCAAATTAAAAAAAGAACACCAGAAAGCATGAAAAAAACCAAAAGAAAAAGCAAAACAAAAGTGCAAAAAAAGAAAAAGTAAAAGAGCAAAAGAAACAAAGAATCAAGAAAATATGTAAGACAAATAAAGAATGACAAAGAATCGAGAGAAAAAATAGCAATATAAAGAATTTAAAAAGAGCAAATGAAGGATAATATCAAAAGAAAGAATTAATGAATCCCAAAAGAATGAATAAATCACGAAAGGGCAAAAGAATGAAGAAAGAACGAGTCAAAAGGAGTAAAATAATGATGAAACGAAAGAAACAAGAAAGTGCAAAAGAAGGGAAAAAATCATAAGATCAAATGAATGAATGACATAAGAGCAAACGAATGAGGAGAGATAGACTGAAGAAAGTACAGAAGAAAGGAAATAAAGAACGAAGAGTGAAATAATGAAAGAAAGAATTGTGAGAACAAAATAATAAATGAATGAATCATGGATAAGTGAAAGATTGAAGAGTGAAAAAAAGAATGAGGGAAAGAATAAAGAGAGTGTGTAAAGGAAGGGAAAAAATGAATGATGAAAGGAAAAAAAAGGGAAACTAATGAATCACAAAAGAGCAAAAAAATGAAGAAAGAATTAATGTAAGAATCAAGAAAGAGCATGAAAAATGTACTACAAAAGAGTGAAAGAATGAGGAAAGACAGAGCAAAAGAATTATCAAGAAAGAAAGAGCAAAGAAAAAAAGGAAAGGAAAGGATCAAGAACAAGTGAGCGACAGAGACAGACAGACCGAACTCTGTCAGATTCAATTGTCACAGATTTTGACTTATGTTGAATTTATTCACTTATTCACAGAGGCACATGAAGCGTCCGGGTAATTCCCAGATCAACAAGTGCGGTCACACATGCGTTTTCTCAGTCCCCAGACGCCGATCAGAACCGTTCCCCTCAGAACCGTCCCTTCAAAACACAGCAGCAGCCATTAGTTTCACTCACTTCACACCTGACCGGCATGAGAAAAACACGCTTTCTATTTCATGTTGGACTTGAGCTTGAAATAAGGCCAATGTTGAGGGGACAACAATTTCTGAGAGCAGAATATCGCCCGTCTGCGTCTATGGAGACAGCGGCCGTTACCTGCGCGGCTCATGATAAATGAGAGCAGTCCAGAGAAAACGGGATATAAATGCTTCAGAAAATATTGCTTTACAGAGCTCAATGGGCTGACTTCTGAAATGATCGTTATTTATGAGCAGAGGGCCGGCCAGATGACACAGCTAATTATTTTTAGTATATTTCATGCAACGGGATAGCAGTCGAAACCAGACGTGTACGGTCAGTACGAGAGAGGGCCGCATCGAATGGGAGGGGTGAACAAAATTGGTCAGTGAGCAGTACAGGCAGAAAAAAAATAGAAATCAATAACCAATCTACGGGCCCTTGGTGTATCGTACGGAGAGGTTATCATAGCGGCTCCTGTAAATGAAGAGTCCTTCAGAGCGAACGGCCACTCCAAGATCGGTTTCACGGGGTTAGTGGGGTCGTGAAATGGCCGTCACTATCTTTACGCTGCATGGGATACATTAATGTCTTTCCAGCTGCTATATGCTAGACGCAACAGCAACCTGACAACAAAAATGTGTTAATGTGCCAACTGATGGCAAGTGTTTCCACCTCAATGCAGATATTGAACACGTGGAGTTGTGCTAGATTAAACTAAATTCTGAAACTCCATGGCTATAAACGTTTTTCAATATCGAACTGAATTCACCTGGAGCTATTATTTTAACTAGAGGTCGACCGATAGTGGATTTTGCCGATACCGATAGCTAGGTTGGACCACACTGGCCGATACAGAATTATTAACCGATTGTTTTAAAATTGATACTGAACAAAAACTAAAATAGTGCTTTATTAACAAAACCAGTACTGAACCATACTACTAGTAGTAGTAAAAATAATAATAATAATAATAATAAGAGAAAGAGAAAGCGCAACCTATATAATAGCTCTATAAATGAAGCACACCGATTTTATTAGAGCCACAGAAAGACAAACGTTTTGCTGAAAATGCACAATACACAATTCATTATGTACATTAACAACCATTCGGGACCAATATAATGTAATTTAAAGGAAAACTATGTGAATGGTGCTCTGTGGCGCAGCAGGATTTTCTGTCGGCTGCATTTAAATCCGCGTCTGAAGTTTCCCGCTCTGTTCAGCGTGCAGTATCACGTGTCTAAACAAATAGCATGTGCTGTCAATGATTTCAACCACTAGAGGCCGCTCTCGCATACTATAATGACAGCAGACCCTTCTCAGCTGCTCCAGCAATGGACGCAACTCGGGAAAACTATCGGCATGGATTTTTGACGATAACCGATAATTCCAGCAATCAAGTATCGGTGCCGATTAATCGGCAAAACGGATACATCGGTCGACCTCTAATTTTAACATGTCTTCAAAATGTATTTCACTATTCCAATCAATGTAACTTAAGAGCTCAAATGACTACTGCTAACAAAACAAAACAAAAAATGCAGTTATACACTAAACTACCGGAAGTTCTTTCATAAAAAAAAAATGCAGAATACATTATCCAAATCATTGTTTGAAACATTGATAGATGTCATTATCCATATAAACTCTAGAAATTGAGTTTCTAATAAAATAATGTCCCCAATGTTATTTAAATGCTAACATGTTATTAGACAATAGACAAACACACATCACGCAAACCGCTCATACACAAACATATTATAGCCTAGGCTACATACACTCCTGTGCACAAATCCATTAACCACCATATGCCATAACACACACACGCACTCATTTTTTGAGAGTTGACAGCTAAAGTCATGTTAATGAGTTTTACTCCGTTTAATCTAAATTAATATCAGTAACAAACTAGATTGAGAGTCTGCACTGCTTACAAATGAAGAATAGGGGATGAGAATATATCAATCCTCCAAGAGTCACAGAACATCTACTGTAGAACTAATCCTTCAAAATAAATCAACAAATATGTTTACCTAATACAGTGGGGAAAAAAAGTATTTAGTCAGCCACCAATTGTGCAAGTTCTCCCACTTAAAAAGATGAGAGAGGCCTGTAATTTTCATCATAGGTATACCTCAACTATGAGAGACAAAATGAGAGAAAAAAAATCCATGTTTGAAAGAGTGAACATCTTTTAGATCTGAGCTGTTTAAATAAAAGTGTCATAAAGTCAACATGAAATTATATTCAAAGCCCATTTTTCAACAATGCAAATTTTTGCTAATGGGTTTTCAATGAGAAAGGACTTGATTTGAAGTGTCCTACTCTGCCCTAACTCTGTATATATCCAATATGATCTAAATTTACACTAATTAACAATTTGTATACTGTTACAAAAGGTTGCAAAATGGGGGCCTTAGCAGTGATGCCTTAAAGTATTTCAGTGAACAGTTCTTAAAGAAAAAAATAAATAAAATAATAATAATAATCAATAATAATTCTTAGAGTGAAGTAAATTAACAATCTAAACAACCTTTTCCCCCTATATATAAAGAACCTTTTGTGGAATGGAAATATTCCAAGGTTGTTAAAGGTTCTTCATGAAACCACAGATGCCAATAAAGAACCGTTATTCTTAAGAGTGCAGTGTTGCTGCTGTTATTTTATAGAAGCAATAAGCCTTACAACAGCCTGTAAAATTATGGTTACAAAGCCTCACATGGCTTAGAGCTTGCATTTAGACACATAAAGAATAACATTAATATGGCTCTAATATTCCCTTGAACTGTTTTACCCCAGCACAGTAGAGTCTCGGCGGATGTGACCTCAACTGCCTCCTTAAATCTGGTCTGGATTCAGTCCAGCCTTTCTTAGAACCTTTCAACATTTCTTTTCATACCATCCTCTAGGTTTTGCGATGAAGACCTCACCACCTCGTGTGATCAAGAGCAGAGACAGAAGAAACAGCAGCTGTAAATCCCCAGAGGAGACAGAGGCGAGAGGAGGTGTGAACAGCTCTGATGTGAGGAGCCACACATCGGAACCTCAAAAAGACCTTCTAAAGGGAATATGCCAAAGCTTTTGGGAGAGACGCTTTAGAAATTAAGCTGCGAGTTATTCTCCAAAACAAGTTCCGGAGATAGCCAAAGCTTTATGAAATGCTCTGAAACGATTTCCAAAGATAACCAAGGCTAAACAGAATGCTAGGAAATGATGTCCGAAGATAACCGCGGCTTTACAGAAAGCTCCAAAATAAAGTCCAAAGATAACAGAGGCTTAACAGGGGTTACAACAGCCACAGAGAAATGTTTTGTTGTGACAGTATACAGTCTCACATACTGCAATAATTTAATACATGATTTTGTTATGCTTCGATGTCAAATTGTTCTGCTACTTTCTACATCGCCTCTGGAATTCATGTAACTGTCAAGTTATAAAGGCTCATTTTAGGTTTTACTCAGATCTATACATCTGTAAGCATTCATACTGCACAAGTTGGTTTGACAGGACACATATCACCTCCAAAACAAGTTCCGGAGATAGCCAAAGCTTTATGAAATGCTCTGAAACGATTTCCAAAGATAACCAAGGCTAAACAGAATGCTAGGAAATGATGTCCGAAGATAACCGCGGCTTTACAGAAAGCTCCAAAATAAAGTCAAAAGATAACAGAGGCTTAACAGGGGTTACAACAGCCACAGAGAAATGTTTTGTTGTGACAGTATACAGTCTCACATACTGCATTAACTTAATACATGATTTTGTTATGCTTCGATGTCAAATTGTTCTGCTACTTTCTACATTGCCTCTGGAATTCATGTAACTGTCAAGTTATAAAGGCTCATTTTAGGTTTTACTCAGATCTATACATCTGTAAGCATTCATACTGCACAAGTTGGTT
This sequence comes from Sinocyclocheilus grahami, assembly GCF_001515645.1. Classification (NCBI taxonomy): domain Eukaryota; kingdom Metazoa; phylum Chordata; class Actinopteri; order Cypriniformes; family Cyprinidae; genus Sinocyclocheilus; species Sinocyclocheilus grahami. The sequence goes on from NW_015506275.1 coordinate 170,605, forward strand.
TGACAGGACACATATCAAACGGCAAAAGATGTCAGATCATGTGAAGACATTACAAAAAGCCTTGGGCTGAGTCTGACACTGACCTCTGACCTTTTTAAAGGGAATCTGAGGGTTGGCTCGCAGACAGATTGGCCCTGGAGGGAAGGGAGTCGTTTTTATGCTCTGCTGGAAGGCATCTCTCTTGCTCTCCATCTCATGCTTGCCTTCGGGCAAGAAACACAACAGGACTGATGGTATAGACGAGACCGGGGAGTTCTTTGTTTCAACGTCTGTAACTCTGTGGGGGTTTTTGTGACTCAGACTTTGAAGTAATATTCCCATATTTGGGAGGATCTCATAAAGAGGAGTCCAGGACACACTTTACCCCAAAAATTAAAAGGAAAAAGCAAAGGGGTGAATTGAGGTAAATTGGGACATGTTTTAGCATTGAGCTGACTGGGGGGAAAATATGTCCCAATTAACCTGAATTCACTATATTTTGCAAAAGAAACACTTGTAAGATTTTGTATTGTGACAAGCTCATTTTATCCCACTTTTCCCTGTAATGCACTTTTACTGCAATGCACAATACACAGAGTGGCATTACTGTGACAAGAAAAACAGTAATAAATTATAATTTAAGCATTTATACAAACATTGCAGCATTAGTTGTACTGATTTTAATTTAAAATAAATCTATTTCCAATTTTTTTTAAAGTGCATAATTGTCCTGAAAATAATGCAACAATGGGAAAAAAAATCTAGTATATTACATTTATGATTACATTTTTTTTTTTTTGCTTTCAGAGTTTATAGTTAAGAAATCTACAACTTATCGTACTTTTTTATTTATGTATGTATGTATGTATGCATGCATGCATGCCAAATTTGTTCATTGCTTTAAAAGGCTAAAATCAAAAGTTAAGAGTTAGGAATTTGTTACGACACCAGTTTCCTCAATTTCAGGAAGAGTCAAGAAGGAGACAGTAAAAGACACAAAGAAAACACCATCATGCACAGATAATTGCACGTTCTGAAGTGAATCCTTTTAAGGCCACAGAGGCAGGGCATCATCCTGGGAGAAAATAGCCCATCTCAAGGGAGTCGTTTTTATGCTCTGCTGGAAGGCATCTCTCTTGCTCTCCATCTCATGCTTGCCTTCGGGCAAGAAACACAACAGGACTGATGGTATAGACGAGACCGGGGAGTTCTTTGTTTCAACGTCTGTAACTCTGTGGGGGTTTTTGTGACTCAGACTTTGAAGTAATATTCCCATATTTGGGAGGATCTCATAAAGAGGAGTCCAGGACACACTTTACCCCAAAAATTAAAAGGAAAAAGCAAAGGGGTGAATTGAGGTAAATTGGGACATGTTTTAGCATTGAGCTGACTGGGGGGAAAATATGTCCCAATTAACCTGAATTCACTATATTTTGCAAAATAAACACTTGTAAGATTTTGTATTGTGACAAGCTCATTTTATCCCACTTTTCCCTGTAATGCACTTTTACTACAATGCACAATACACAGAGTGGCATTACTGTGACAAGAAAAACAGTAATAAATTATAATTTAAGCATTTATACAAACATTGCAGCATTAGTTGTACTGATTTTAATTTAAAATAAATCTATTTCCAATTTTTTTTTAAAGTGCATAATTGTCCTGAAAATAATACAACAATGGGAAAAAAAATCTAGTATATTACATTTATGATTAAATTTTTTTTTTTTTTGCTTTCAGAGTTTATAGTTAAGAAATCTACAACTTATCGTACTTTTTTATTTATGTATGTATGTATGCATGCATGCATGCATGCCAAATTTGTTCATTGCTTTAAAAGGCTAAAATCAAAAGTTAAGAGTTAGGAATTTGTTACGACACCAGTTTCCTCAATTTCAGGAAGAGTCAAGAAGGAGACAGTAAAAGACACAAAGAAAACACCATCATGCACAGATAATTGCACGTTCTGAAGTGAATCCTTTTAAGGCCACAGAGGCAGGGCATCATCCTGGGAGAAAATAGCCCATCTCCGTTGCATACATATAATGAATTAAATTCAATTGTTTTCCCCATCATGACTTTCTTCATCAGTGACGACAATAACAGTACAACATGCTGGTCTGATAATGTAATATAGCTCAGGTTAAATAAATTCAAGCTATTTTAAAGGTGGTGGAATTAGCATTTTTGTCTATTTAGAGTCATCTGCACTAGTTTGCATATGAATATTAGCAATAACATCCCAGTAAAACTCCCACATTCTGGCCACAACGACAAGACACAACATGACAACACTTAAAATTGAGCGGCATATTGCAGTGCTTCTCATGAAGAACTGAATAGCAGGTATGAAATTGAGGGTGTGAACTCATTTTGAGATGCTGTAGTCGGTGTTTGTCTCTGCGTGCAGCACACACTGTGTTTGCTCGCAGCTAGTTTTGGCGAACACCATTATCCCGGACACCCTTCAGAGCTAAAGAGAGGCTCTCAAAAGAGCAGGGACTGCTGACGGCAAGACTTTTTACATGCAAGCTCAATTTCTCGACCACATGAACACCAAAGGTAATGAAATGAGAGTCAGTCAAACATAATGATGGAGATGTCAGATGCGGCGGCTCATCGCTTTGCAAGACCCTACATGCGGGGAATAATAATAAGGCTTTGTTGTTGTTGGTAATTAGCATGATATGGTTATCTCTCATCTCTCATTCAGAGGTGACAAAATCAGGCTACATTTTACTTAGTCTCCAGCATTAATGGACATTTAATGGACATTTCTTCTGTTTCACATTACAGTGACCACGTTGCATGTAACAAATCACCACATAAACGAAACTATACACAGAGTTACAGCTCTAAAAATCAATAACCAATAAACACACACCAGTAAACAAATGTTGATTCAATTTTATACTGATATGCCATCTTTTTAAACGCCATTTAAACAGTGTAATGAACTATTACTTCATGGAAGCATTGTTTATGTTATATATTTAGATTATTAAAAATATAGTTATTATAAATCAAATTTCCCTTTATCTTTTTGACATATAAGAGGTCAATGTACTATAAAAACATCCTGTAATTTTCAGAACTCAAAACTTTCTTGTTAAAGGATTAGTTCAATTCCAAAATAAAGATTTTCTGATCATTTACTCACCCCCATGTCTTCCAAGATGTTCATGTCTTTCTTTATTTAGTCAAAGAGAAATTAAGGTTTTTGAAGAAATATATATAGTCGACTTCAACAGGGACAAATGGGTTGAAGGTACAAACTGCAGTTTCAATGCAGCTTCAAAGGCCTCTACACAATCCCAGCTGAGGAATAATGTACTTATCTAGAGAAATGTCTGTCATTTGCATACATTCAGTCTTATAATGAATTAAATTCAATTGTTTTCCCCATCATGACTTTCTTCATCAGTGACGACAATAACAGTACAACATACTGGTCTGATAATGTAATATAGCTCAGGTTAAATAAATTCAAGCTATTTTAAAGTTGGTGGAATTAGCATTTTTGTCTATTTAGAGCCATCTGCAGTAGTTTGCATATGAATATTAGCAATAACATCCCGGTAAAACTCCCACATTCTGGCCACAACGACAAGACACAACACGACAACACTTAAAATTGAGCGGCATATTGCAGCGCTTCTCATGAAGAACTGAATAGCAGGTATGAAATTGAGGGTGTGAACTCATTTTGAGATGCTGTAGTCGGTGTTTGTCTCTGCGTGCAGCACACACTGTGTTTGCTCGCAGCTAGTTTTGGCGAACACCATTATCCCGGACACCCTTCAGAGCTAAAGAGAGGCTCTCAAAAGAGCAGGGACTGCTGACGGCAAGACTTTTTACATGCAAGCTCAATTTCTCGACCACATGAACACCAAAGGTAATGAAATGAGAGTCAGTCAAACATAATGATGGAGATGTCAGATGCGGCGGCTCATCGCTTTGCAAGACCCTACATGCGGGGAATAATAATAAGGCTTTGTTGTTGTTGGTAATTAGCATGATATGGTTATCTCTCATCTCTCATTCAGAGGTGACAAAATCAGGCTACATTTTACTTAGTCTCCAGCATTAATGGACATTTAATGGACATTTCTTCTGTTTCACATTACAGTGACCACGTTGCATGTAACAAATCACCACATAAACGAAACTATACACAGAGTTACAGCTCTAAAAATCAATAACCAATAAACACACACCAGTAAACAAATGTTGATTCAATTTTATACTGATATGCCATCTTTTTAAACGCCATTTAAACAGTGTAATGAACTATTACTTCATGGAAGCATTGTTTATGTTATATATTTAGATTATTAAAAATATAGTTATTATAAATCAAATTTCCCTTTATCTTTTTGACATATAAGAGGTCAATGTACTATAAAAACATCCTGTAATTTTCAGAACTCAAAACTTTCTTGTTAAAGGATTAGTTCAATTCCAAAATAAAGATTTTCTGATCATTTACTCACCCCCATGTCATCCAAGATGTTCATGTCTTTCTTTATTTAGTCAAAGAGAAATTAAGGTTTTTGAAGAAATATATATAGTCGACTTCAACAGGGACAAATGGGTTGAAGGTACAAACTGCAGTTTCAATGCAGCTTCAAAGGCCTCTACACAATCCCAGCTGAGGAATAATGTACTTATCTAGAGAAATGTCTGTCATTTTCTTAAAGGGGGCATAACACACAGAGTTTCACCCAATCTCATGTTAATCTTGAGTACCTATAGAGTAGTACTGCATCCTTCATATCTCCAAAAAGTCTTTAGTTTTATCATATTTATAAAAGAAAGATACAGCTTTACGATTCTCTCTGAAAAAAGCCAAGCTCCTGGAGGCGCGCCGTGGGCGGAGTTAAAGAGTGACGAGCACTTGGGTGCCGAATGCCAACAAAACAGACATTTGATGCAGTTTCACTTACCGTCTACAGTTCTGAATCATGACCGGGATCTTTTACCGCTCCATCTTTCAGTATCAAATGATGTGCAAATCCAGCGTCGAACTGGGCCTTGTATAAAACGTTCATCAACAGACACACTTGTGAAACTCTGTTGCTGTCCTGGAAAAACAAACTGTATCCACTGTTTACATAACACTGGGTTCTTTAGGAAGCTGAACAAAGTTGTCTTTCCCTTACAAACCAGAAACATTCTTACCGAGCAAGTCGCGTGTAGCGCTGCTGCCAAATGAAGCCTGTTGATGGGCGCGATCTCGCTCTTTCTCTGGTCGATGCGTGCGCGGGTGCGTTCGTCTGGGAGAAATGCCCATATAAGGAGTTCCACCCTTGTTTACGTCATTAAGAGCCACGATCGAAAAAAACTCTCCGAAACTTGTACGAACCCGGAGGTAAGATTTTTGGCACAGAAATACTTCCAAATTGTTTTTGGAAACTTTGTCCATGCTTAGCATGAGAATCCAACTCCTTAACAGTGTAAACAACTCTGAATGCCTGAAACAGCATTGTGCCCCCCCTTTAAAAAAAGTTAAAATGAAAATATACTTTTTAACCACAAATGCTCATCTTGCACTAGCTTCCTCAGCTGGGATTGTGTAGAGCCCTTTGAAGCTGCAGTGAAACTGCAATTTGGACCTTCAACCCATTGGTCCTTGTTGAAGTCCACTATATGGAGAAAAATCCTTGGATGTTTTCCTTAAAAACCTATAAAATTATCAGGATTTTTAAATTCTGGAAGTGAACTAATCCTCTAATTCAAAAACAGCTTTTACTGAAACCATGTAGGTAAAACGACTTATTTTGGAATTTGTTACATTATGATGTCAGAGTGTGATGAAAGACCGCCTTTGCCGATAATCAACGGCTACTTCTACATTATTGTCTCTTTAGCCCCACCCATTGATTACAAATGTAATAGGAGGAGAGGAAATGCCAGAAAGATGCCAACACAGCATTACACCATCAACAAAACCATAGAAATGCCTCCAAGGATTACAAGACATTGTGTAGTGTAAGTCGAGAAAAAACACAGTCGTTGACCTGCCTTCCTTGTGATCTTAACACCATATCTACATCGGACGCAAGCATTGTTGCATCACTTTGCAAATCCATTTCTCTTTAGTTTCCAAAAAAGCGCGAGCGCATGGAGTACGTCAGAAATAGAATGAGACATCAGTTTACTGTTGGGGATTTGTCATGTCAATCCGTGCCACATCCAGTGTAGACAGAATCACTGATTGTAATACGTTCTGTTGTCTTTAGATGCGTCGCACCACTCGCATCCGGATAACATTAGGGTAACATTAGGAAATGTCAGTGAAACACTGTTTGATTGCTTTACTTTACAGCAGATTTGTTTTTAAACAAGACAGTTCGATGCAGGCTTTCAGAGAGATCAGAGTAAAAGATGACGCATATATTGTCTATATTGTGTACTGCAAGCGCACTTTCATCTGCGTCTACTTTGGAGTGCAAGGCCAACATCCACTTAACAACCAAAGCACATGACCAAGTCTCCACCCTACATTTTTTCTTTTACTCGATAATCTGTTACACTCCAATGTATGTCACAATAATGAAGGAATGATCTTGCTACAAACAACTGTTTACACTTTGAAACAATGCAACTTTAGTTTCGCAGTCTAACAAGGTTGCAGTGTTAATTTCGTTAACGAATAATTTTCGACATCACTTTCGTTAACATTTTTTTCGCCGACGACAACGAGACAATAACGAACTAAAACTCTTTTTGAATGACAAAAACTATGAGGTAAATCTATTGACATTTTCGTCAACAAATAAAAACGAGACGAAAATGTTAGGGAGGGACGATTTGGGAAGAGATTCATTCAGAACGAATCTGCTGCATGGTTCGGAGGTTAGATGCGTACATATGACCCAGCGGGAAATAAGCTAACATACACTTGCTGCACGTTGCATAAAACGTAAAAAAAAAAAGTCAATATGTGGGAGTAAGAGAAGAGCAGACATATGGATAAATCTGACAGCGTGTGAGTACTCTTTCGCGTTGCATGAACGGAAAATTACACACAAAATTATGTCGAATTGTCCCTTTTGACGAGTATTCACGTACTGCTCTTGACTAAAAAACTTTAGCAGCCCTAAAGATGAATCTAAATCTATTTATAGAAATAAATATGTCTGCTTGAAAGAATGAAGAATATGGTAAACGAGTTGCTATAAAGAATGCATAATTAGCCTATATAACCATTGGTATTTCATTAAAAAGAAGACCATGTTCTTGTTCTTTATGAGAAGTGGTTTTATTGAATTTTAACATAAAGGCATGTTGTGTGTCACCGCAGTTAAATCGGCGTCTATCATGATAAAACCTTAAAATCAAACCTATATAATGAGTTTGGAAATTTTCGAGAAATGCTTAATAAATGCACTGTGACAAAACCCATTAGATTTTAGCCGACTAAAATCTTATGATATTTAGTCGACTAAAACTAGACTAAGACTAAAAACAATTCAGATGACTAAAACTAAATGGCATTTTAGTCAAAAGACTATGACTAAAACTAAATCAGAATTTGCTGTCAAAATTAACACTGCAAGGTTGACACCTTCTTCCTGTCTTCATAAATGTTGGTCAGTGATATTCAAAACGAGAAATAGGAGAGAGAAGACAGGAAATGAGAGCACAGGGAAATTAGCACATTGCGCAGGCTTCAGGGAGCACTTTGGTGTTTGTGTGTGTGTGTGTATGTTTTCCTGGGGTTTTCGAGTCCTTGGTCAAGGGTAATGTCAAACGTTCCTGTTTGTCACTGTTGACTCCCTATCATGGACAGCAAAGGCCGTGTAAGCAGCGGTTTCAACATGCTGAAATGCTGAGGCAGGATTGATATGGTGCCAAAACCCACAGTGTGGAAAAAAACTCACTGTTCCTCGCAGCTCTAAGAGCCAGAAAGGACAAAACAAATGCAGAACAAATCTGCAGCAAAAATAAACTCAGACGAACCTCACAATTACCTTAATGCATGACCAAATGGACCACATGGCAGACAAGAAACACCACGCCGCAAACATGAAAATCAAAGCAGTGTTATAATTTGATTTCAGCGCACGGCACAAAATTGCTGTATTTGAAAATCAGCCTTGTGTTCTCAAGTTCTGCAAATCCCATCTTGTTTTTCTTTTTTCCTAATTGAGCAGCCGAACGCTGCCTCCACATTTCTTCATTAACTCGGGTTCCTTCATTTAAAAATCACTCCCTCTTGCTTTTGAATTGAAATGACTTCCATTTGAAGGAGCCGTTTTCATTATAACCACTGACTGTCTCAATAGAGTACGCTTTTTGATAGCCGTAATCCTTTTAAAAAAGTATAATCGTCATATATGAGGGAAAAGTCTCAAAGGAACACAAATAAAGCCGGAATACAAATCAAGTCTTTCAATTTACATATTTCTCATTTATAAACCTTCTCATTTGACTGGCTATTTTGTGACCTAAGGGGACAGAGATAAGAAAAACGGCAGATGTTTTTCCCCTGTTATCTTTTCATTGTTTTTTGCTTTCTGTCAGTCTCTTAGAATTTAAACCACTTATGCATAATCTTCAAAGATGAAGTTTGTTATGAAAAATTAAAAAAAAAAGTGTATAGCCTTTAGATGTTTGTAGCCTCTTCGTCTAATCTACTTTCTTCCAGCCTTGTTGTCTCACTGTGGTTCTACTCTTCTCCATCATTGACCTGTATCTGCGTTTGGTGGCCGTAGCCGGTCTCCAGTTCCTCTGACAGGGCAGCTGCAGTGGGCCCCTCATCCTCGGGCCTCAATTAGACTGTGCCATCCAGGCAGGTCTCACCAGAGATGGCGTCTCCCCCTCAGGATTGAAGCGGAGCTGGCAGTCTCTGATGCTGATGAGGGGGAACAGTAGCTGAAGGGGAGGGCAGTTAGAGCTAAGCCTCTGAGGCTTTGCCAGTATATATTTTTTTTTTGGAGAATAAATGCCACTCTTGTTTTGTTTTTCGCAAGCCAGTGCCATAACAGCTCACAGCTTCCGGCAAAGTGAACTGGTCATATCAAACTGCGGGTTTAATAAGTCACTTTTTTATCTTTTTTTTTCCCTTTCCCTGCCCCCTTCTGTTCATGTTCTTCCTAGTTTTGATAGACAATAAAAGCAGGCAAAAAGTTGCTCAAGACAAATCTAGACATGAGGCCAGATTGTAATTACCTATCAAACGACTCATAAAACAAAAAAAATCTAATTGATTCGTTTTTTTATATTAATATTAAACATTGAAGTGCATTTTATTAAAGCAATCCACCACTTGAGGCCATGCATTACAGCAATTTGCCAAAAATTCTTGATTCAGCATTCAAACAGTTCATTTTTAGTGATTCATTGCATCAGGAACATTTGACCATGATTTTTTTTTTTTGACGTTTTTAATTAAAAATCGTTCTATGTAAGCATCACATTTAACAACAGCTGTGTTATTCTTCTGCGTCATCGAGAGCAGTCTAAAGGACCACATCAAGAGTTGACGGCCTTTTCACATTTTCCAGTCATTACGGGTTCGTCATTAAATCTATTATTTTGAGAAGCAAGGACACAGAAGCATATCTGGCAAATTAGCATTACTGAGAGACGTACATACCATAACCGGATGACATGACTCACGGCTCACAAACCGCCACATATTGTGTTTAGAGAAAACTGATATCTTTGCTTAACACTTAACTACTGTACATCCACTTACAAATACACGGCAGACAATGACTCAATAAAAGTTATTAAAAAAAAATATATATATATATACATATATTCTTCTTGCCATGGTTTACAGAAGATGCCCACTAAAATGTCATTCAGTGTGACAATAGTTAATTTACCAAAAGTCACGTCATGCATATTGAGAACCAGAATCATTCGATTTGATTAAAAGACTATTTACTGATCACAGTGCAGACTCCAAAACTACAAATCTTTGCCATTATCCTTCAAAGCACTAGGTTTTACCCATTTGTCAGCAATCAGTTTTTAATCATTTAAAATATAATACAATTTAGAATTGACCACTTATTCTTTTATATTTTTAATAAGTAGGCCTACAGGTCAGAATAATTATGTTGTTTCTTTTTTACATCAATATCTCTCTTATTCTGAATGATTATGGAACACTATTTCTCCCATATTTTGAATTTTTTTCTCTACTTTCAAAAATGTTATTTGAAACATTAAAGTATAGACATTTTACTTGCATTTATTCTATGTATGCATCAAAAAAAAAAAATATTATTTTTTAAATTTACACTTTTGTAAATTTAATTTGCTGCAGACACCAAAATGGGACATCTCTTCTTTGACCCTTAAGCTTGTTTCCTCCATGGGACAAAAACAAAATAATAATAAAAGGTAATTGCTATTTTTGATCTCACTTTTTTTCCCTTGCTATTCTGTTTTTATCTCTGAATTTTTCACAAAATTAGAAGATACAAACTCAGAACTGCGAGAAGTAAAACACAATTCTAAGGGGGAAAAAATACATAATTGGGACACGTTAATTCAAAATTCTGACAATTTCTCTCATCTTTTTTTTTCCGCAATTCTGTTTTTTGTTCTTTTCAGAATTAAAATTTATTTTCTTAAATAAAATTTTCTTCTTTTAAAATGTATTGAGTTTCTCACAATGTTCTCAAAATTACAAAGTTTATACTTTGTATTGAGAGTTACAAATTCACAATTGCAAAGTAATACCTCAAAGTCAGAATTGATAGTTAGAAAAAAGTAAAAAATGTGAAATAAGTCGCCATTAACTTTTTTATTGTTTTATCCCATGGTGGAAATTGGCTTTTTCATATAGTTTTATCATCTCAGTGTCTACAAACTATCACACAGAAAACTACTGTACACTTATAAATCTTAGAAAATATCCTGAGTAGAAACTCTACACTAGAGGACAGAAAATATGTACTATTTCGCATACTGTACATAATCAGAAAACACATTTATTTTAATGGAGATCTATTTGATTTCAATCAGATTGGAGTTTACTATACTTACCTTGTCCCCGCATGGCTAGTAAAACCTTTCACTTATGGCTTCTAAGGCTTGTTTTTCTCATGCTACATTATCCATCATTCTGTACTTAACTGTCCTCATATTGTATATTTTCTCGGAGCAGAAAAACTCATCACAATATGGACACCTTCATCGTCCAGTCAGGTAACATCCAAGCAGCTTTATGGTGGTTTGACAATCTGGTCATGAAATGTAAATGCTTTAAAGGAGTGTCGTCACATGTGGTTGCTGCAAGCCCGCCAGAGCCTCCTTCATTGAATCCGCCGGCTGCGCCGTTCTCAAGACCGCCCGCCCGCCCGCCTACGCTCACAATACTCTAGGCCACGGCTCACTCTAGGCCTCCGGCCTCTGCTCACTCAAGGCCGTGGTGTGTGACGCTGTTTCGTTGTGAAAGCGAAACTACTTTGTTTGGCCTTCCAAAAGAGGACATGAGTAGAAATCAGTGGTTAAGTTGTATTTACAACACTGTTCCACAACAGTTTAACCCAAATATTCAGATGTGTGCAGCGCATTTTATGGAGGACTGTTTCCTGATCCTGGTAGAGTAGACTACAATGCCGGCTGTTCTGACTCACAGACTGTAAGTACGTTTTTTTATATTTAAAGAATTTTCCACAGACGATTCAAAAGCGAGTTTTGAGCAGTGTAGAGTAGCGCTTGTTGTTTGTCATTTCTCCGATGACAAATGCAGACATGGATTTATGTTTACGCGGCGCGATGCAACGCAACGCGTAAAAAGACAGTATACGTCATTATAATCCATAATTATGTCCCCACTGGATGCAACAAATGCCTCATTTATAATGGGTTTTAATCTTTTTTCTCCGCCCGTACAGGGCATCACAATATGGTAAGGGGCATAACATTTCCGTATTCGGCCAATCACAACACACTGGATAGCTGGCTAATCAGAGCACACCTTTCTTTTCAGACCGATGAGCTTTGTAAAAATCGACACGTTTCAGAAGGCAGGGCATAGAGGTGAAACAATAATGTACAGTATGTGGAAAATCATTTTTTTAACCTTAAACCTCATAAACACATTTCATTACACCAAAAACACAAAATAATGTTCTTTTTAGCAACATCATATGACCCCTTTAAGAAATAATAAACTCTGGATGTCTTCTATTTCAAGGATATGTTAGAATATCTAAATTAAAGTGTGTATATGCTGCACGGAACCAACATGTTTAAAGGTAACTCCAGAGGTTTGTTCTTATATTATGCATGTACAGTCGCAGAAGCTAGAACATAGTGCACACAACTTTGATGTCTCTACATAAAAGCTATACAGTTACACACAAACAATGAAAGGGTTAGCTGGTATATATTAAAAAGAAAACAATAATAATAATAATACATTTCTGGCATCCTTTACTCACTCGTGTCTTTGACATATGGATGACTTCTTTCCGTGAAGCAGATGTTTACAGTTGCTTTTTTCCACACAACGCAGGTGGACGCGGACAGATGACAACAAGCTCCATAAGGACCTAAAAAAGTACCATAAAACCGTCATAAATGTAATCTATGTGACTCCGTGCGCTACATCCCAAGTCATATGACACCACTGTGTAAGGCCACGCCAAACTGTTTTATTTGGAAGTGTTGCGGCCTGCATTCCATATAAAGACAAAAAGGAAGATACATAAAGGTAATGGACTATAATAAATAAATATAATCTAAATAATAATAGCTGTGTGTATATATGGCTGTATGTGTTTATATTATGTTGGATTGTCTTTTTCTTTTTTACATTCTTATATTTTCATTTTTACTTTCTGTGTGACGTTTGTCACTTCAGTTAATGTTACTATTTATGTTGCATTTCTGTGAACGCATATACAATCCATTATTTGAATTCATCTCTATAATTAAAAAAAAGAAAAGAAATAAAGAAACCTAGCCATACATTTCAATTTTGTCTTTCTCACTACAATAAATTGTTATGTGCGCTATCTCTTTGAGACTAAGCCGGTTCACGTGATCCCCAAATCTGTGTATGTGTTTTATTCCCTTCTCTGACTCCCAGGCTTATTAGTTTCTTTGAGGTCTATTTAAATCATGCAACATGGCTTAACGTGAGACCATTAATCTCCTTTTAAATTGAACCTCTTTCCAAATGACCTGGGTCATCGCCAAGAGCTTTAGATGAAAAGATTGGAACTTGTCAATACTGGAGACAGAAAGTTCATGTCATTTCCTGATAAGTTCACAGTGAGGATGTTGTAAATCCCGGCAAACAGTGAAACAAACTGTGACCCCTCTTCTTGAGGATGAGGAAGACAAACACAGAATGGAGTAGCAGTGGGAGAAATGAAATGTCAGTATGCCATGTCTCTAAATCTGCTGAGTCAAATGTCAAAGAATACGTGAGGAAAACTCACAGATTATCTAGCGCTCGCTCACAGCAACTTAATGTGCTTCACCTTAAACTGTGCATTGTGACATAGGCCTACATATAGTGAACACTGGGGAAAACTGAGCTAAATGACATAATTGTCAAATTTACTGAGTTTGGTGGAGTGGGTACGAAATTCCACGAAAAGGGCAGATGCTTTACGGCAGCAACAAATGCAAGTGTACAGCTATCCACTTACGACAGCGAATTCCATTCCTGTAGGGGACTCAAAGTACATTTGCTTTAAGGATTTTATTTTAAAAATGATGAGGCAGTGCAACATATTTAATTTGTTTTAAAATATTAAATATTTTAATGATTGTGTACTACATCGTATCCTAGTGAACCAAAACTGTCATAGTGTTAAACACCATAAAGTTGATCATGCATTATTATTATTATTGCATATTTATGGCAGATCAGGGGACACAAATGATCAAAGCAAGAACATTTTGAAGGCAATTTTTATTTCAATGCATATGCCAAAAAAAACATGTATTGCGATTGATATTTCAAACACTTTCTTCAGTTCTTCTGATGAGCGAATATAGTTTTGAAGCAACAGTAAATCATATGCTTCAAAACTATAAACACTCTGAAGTTGCACTTCAAGCTTGCTTCACTGTGATGAAGTTGAACAAAGAGAGAAGAGAGACAGAAAGAGACCAACAGATGGACTTTTTTTCAATCTAAGAATGGCAACTGAGACACTTGAGAAATTTTGTAAATAAACATTAAAATGTCACAGACAAAAATAAATAGCCAAGACAGAAGCAGCAGAGACATATACAATATTAAATAAGACCTCCCAAGATCACTTAAAATTAACTAACAGACATGAAAGTTTGATATTAATGGCTGTTTAAAAGCCAGTAAATCAATTGTCTGAGCATTAGAATGAGATACATTCAGACTACATTATCAACCCCACTGTGGAACTGTGGAGAGACGGTCGCTGTCCGAGGTGCTGAAAGCGTTTAAATACAGAAATATAGTAAAACAGTAATATTGTTCTATAGCAATTGTATTTATTTATTTTTTGTAGTAATTTTCAGCAGTCATCTCTCCAGTGTCACACGATCCTTCAGAAATCATTCTAATATGCTGAATCTTAATTATTCTAAACATTTTCGATGTGTGTGTGTTTGTACCATGTTATGATGACAACCACTTAACAGGAAAACAAAGAAATTAAAAAGAATATCTAGGGGGGAAATTTCTCTTAACATGATTTAACGGAATTATGCAAATGATCATAATTATTTTTATGAAACCGGTCCGATCGCCATAATTGTTGCAGGCCTCGTGACACCTTATAAACGCTGTGTGTTTAGGCCTTACCAAACACCAGGGTAATTATGCAGTGACTAAAACCAGTGATATTACAGACATGAGGCCATGACTCAGCCCTGATCCTGACCTCTGACTGAAACAGAGGACGACCTGCTGGCTAAATGTACATATGCACCGCTGCGCTGTGAAAAACAGCCTCTCTGCCAGAAAACCAACTTCAAACACTCCACTAAGGGTTTATTGATCTTTGCCGATTGAAGCCTCTTAGGAACACAAAGGAACTTTTAAAGTTAATCACAGAGGTTTAAGAAAGAAGAAAAGCAAGAGACACTTTGAGTTAATTATCAAATAAAAGTCAAGTGTGAAATGTATATATGCAATGAAAAAAGCTGCCTAGGTAATTAAAAATGCTGTGCATACTATTGCACAGCATAGAAAATTAATTTTCACCCACCATGAAAAGATACATTAATTTAACTTAATTATTAAAAATAAGTCATATCCACAGGTAAATTTGTGTCAAATATGAGTTTTTATATTTGACAAGGCATAAACATAGACCAGCATTTCCTGGAAGTTGTAACAAAGAATAGAATAGAATAGAATCTTCACCGAGAGTTTGATTTACAAGTGATCTGACCAATCATAAAGAAGAATCTACCATTTCGTCTGACAAACAAACCAGACAGGAGAGTAGATTAACGTTGGTGGACTTGAACTTGAAAAATGGTGTGGGTTGACATCTTTCTGTGGTTGAAACAAGATACCTTCTGATGTTCATTCATGTTTATTTCATGCTATAACAAGTAAAAAGGAAGAGATGAATGGTTTACGTGTCGCTTGAACTGAGGTGCTACAGTGATCTGTCACAACACATCAAAGAGCCACAAAACTGTATTTATTATTAGAATTTCTTGAAAAAAAAATGTTTTCTTTGTTTCATACCAGAAGTAACCTGCTTTGTCTTGTCTGTCGGCGTATTGTCAGTGTCCTCTTTGCTCTGTGATGTATTTTTTACTGCGTGAGAGCGCCATGGCTTGCTGGACGTAGCAACAGTAACTAAGGAGGGTGGGTCTTTGCAAAGGGTCAATATTTTCCTGATAAATACTCAACTGATTTTAAAAATAATCAGGAAAGAACCCAGAACGTCACATTCACTCAAAGTCAGCATAAAATCGCTTTTACAACAACAAAATATAGAACATAGAAATATAGAACATGGAAATAAGTTTGGCAGGACTTGATTGGATGAATGTAAATGGAGTGGATTTTGATTTCATGTGGACTTGAACTGCGGGATGTTATAGATATGTGTGCGGTTGACATGTGGATGTGTGCTCTGTGCGCCCAACATTTCTCAAATTCACTTTTCAATGTTTCATGAGACCACATAAAACCATTAACAGGTTGAGAGGTGTACACATCCACTGTATCTGTTTCAGAAGAAGTGAAGAACATCCACACTGATCAATGGAAACCAGAGGACGAGGAAAACGAGCCTGTGTTTATGGTGATACGTGAGCATGCCGTAAAACATACTATAGATTCCCCATGTGATCATCACCAACAACACTTAAGTGAACCTGATCAATATGATCTTCATAGAGTGTGCAGTATATATGTTTCATATGTGTGTTCAGCTCCAAACTAAAGAAAGAACACATTTCTGAATGATTCAATGGATGAAGATGAATTCTTAGGATGCAGATACCATAACAACACGTATTATTAATACAATTATTTAGAATAGATAATGTGTATAAAATCATGATATTATGATAACGCTATGAATATGTCCTTCAACACATGGTCTGAAAAAAAAAATTGGTTGGTCTTGGTCACTTTTCATTTCTTATATATAAGTACGACTCCATTTACCATTTAAGTACCATTTTATGTATATACTGTAAAATAATAATAATAATAATAATAATAAAATATCTACATTAAAAATGTCTCTCTCTAGTAAAAAATAGCATAATAAAAATAAATTATTAAAATAAAAGAATGGTTTTATTACACTTTTATACAATTAAAATCAATTAATTACGTAAAATTACATAAAATTAAAAATAATACATTTTAAATAAAATGCAGCGAAACAGCCAACATATATATTGGCCACTTAGTTTCTTATATTTAAGAACCACTCAATTTACCACTCAAAGTTACATTAATGTAAATATAATAATAATAATAATAATAATAATAATAATAAATCTACAGTAAAGCATCTCTCTATAGTTATAATAAAAATAACAATATAAAATAAATTATTAAAATAAAAGAATGCTTTTATTACAATTACAATTACAAATAATAAAAATAAATATAATGATAAAAACAATACAATTATATTAAAATTAATTGAATAATTCAAATAAAAGAAAGATTATTATTACAAATTTATTAAAATGAATTTTAAACAAAATGTAGCTAAATAGCCAACATATA
>NW_015506275.1:187775-198190 GCF_001515645.1 Sinocyclocheilus grahami
ACTGTATATATATATAGAGAGAGAGAGAGAGAGAGAGAGTTTTGCATCATACACACACACACACACACACACACACACACACAATCAATTAATACAATTAATACATTTTTAGCATTTTTAAATGCTAAAATGTAAAACATATAAAATTATTATAATTTAACTAACTAGCTAAAAATCTGTTTTAATAAAAATGTAGCCAAAACAGCTAAGAAAGGCTAGAAGTAAAATATAAAAAAATTAAATATTAACATTTTAAATAAATAAAATTAAATATAAACATTAAACCTGTTTAAAACTATTTAGGTTAATATCAAAATAGATATAAATAAATTTTTCAAATAAAAAAATGAAGCTGAACTTAATTAAAACATTATAAACTACTTAAAATATGAAAAAAGTATTAAAAATTTAATTTTATTGTAAATAAATAAATTTAAATGTAGCTGAAACAGCCAACAACAACCACAAAAACATATAAAAAAAAATGTATTAATTAAAAAATATTAAATAAATAATAATAATAAACATGAACACTAACCAGTTTAAAACATTTGACGTTAATTGCAAATCAGATGTAGCTGAAACAGACTGAGATATGGCTTGTAGAGGAGCACATACCATCACAGTAGTTCACAGCAGGCCTGTCTTGAAAGGTTTATGATGCTAAAAATCAATTTCTTGCTGGAGAAAATGTCTTGGGTTTTAAGCATCTGAGTACGCTATCAAAAAGAGCCTAGGTATTTTCCTGTGGTGGCTTTCATGGCTTCAGGCCCAGCTATTGTAATCTGAAAAGAAAAGAGAAACATTAAAAACTGAAAAATTTAGATTAAAACAAAACAAAAACAAAACCAAAAAGACACAAACAAACACAAGTTTACCACAAATCTGCAATGGTTTAAAAAGCTTATAGTAAGTCAGTATTAAACATTCATTTATTTAAAGCTATAGCACATACAAAAATATCTATCATTTTATCTCCTCCTTAAAAATAATTGGTGATAATAATGATTTGTTAAAGCAATATTACAGCTATTTATTAATCTTTTTACAATTTTACTTCTAATTTAAGTTCCTCAGCAAAACGTAAGCCAAGAACAGCTTTAAATGAACAGGTTTGTTTTGGTTTTATCCAGTTTAAGGGCTAGTTTAGATGAGATTAGACTGTGACGGGTTGTTTACCTTGTAGAACGAAGGCCTGTAAATACAGCTACCACCATCCTCATCAGCTCTGAGGTCAGCTGGGGTCATTTAGAGGTCATGTGGGGGGCGGGCTGTTTAGTGGACTATAGAGACGGTCATGTGACCAGAAGGGGGAAGAAAGAGCAAAAAACAGCAAGCAGAAATCCCCAAAAAAGAACCAAGGTCAAAAAAGTCACCGCTTACATTATTCAATCTTAAAATATCAAATATGACAATATGTGGAATTACTTTCCATGTGCAACAGTACTGTATCTATCGAGTCTAGCAAAGTTGCCATTAATAAAAGAGTGTGATTAAAGATATATTAGTGGATAATTAACTTCTACGAGAAAGTAGCTTTCATATGCTTTACCACAGAAGAGTCTCATGTGTTTTCAAGTGGAAAGAATTAGAACAGATAATAAGGTAAGTTTGTAATTGCAAATTTATTTCAAGCTGCTGGGTACAGTATATTACAAATAAATGTAATTGTGCCAGCTGCAATTCAATTGAATTCTACTGTCAAAATAGTTACATGTATCAGATTAATTTTTGAAAGAAATACTAGAAATTCAGAGGGGACAAATATACTTTTTGGTTTATTTTCACTTTTATGTGAGCTTAAAGGATTTATTGTTTTCCATTTTATTTTCCTCATCATAAGATACTGTACGCTACACTTTTGATGATAACACACAGCAGATGTTAGTTTAGATTATGAAGTTTTACCAAAGTAAACAAGGACAACATGTGCTCTCAAACACAACGATATTTTTTTCTTTCAAAAAGTTTATTTTATAATCAACTGAGACGAGAATTAAAGGGCTTACACAAGCTTACAAAGATTATAGCTCTTAACAGAAATGTATTAAACTGCCACCACCAGTACCACAATAATTTTCATTACTATCACTTTTTAAACTTCAGCATACATTTGATTAGGCTTTTAATAGTGTTATAAAACAGTACTAGTTAATCTTTAGTCAACAGTATTTGGTTTAGAAATGACCATAGCACTTTGCTGTGCACTTAAAATGCATTACAACAAGTTTTCATGGATACACAATGTGCCAAAAACCGCTGTCTTGCACAAGCAATGCTTCGGTTTAGTCTTTTCTTGTTTGTTAAATGCTCTGTCGCTATTTTTAACCCATCCGCACTATATAACATACTAATGGAAAGCCAACATTAGTGCCGTATAAAGGCTTATATGGGCTATAATGCATTAGAATTGCACAGTGAAGTCATATCTCAACTGAAATGATGAAATTGAATTGGGAATTTTAGTCAATTTAGGATTAACTGCCCAAAATGGTCAATTCAGACGCTCTTCAGAAGGTCTAAAAGTAGATCGCTCACTAGAAGAAAACACCTATTACCACAGAGCTCATTAAAGGGTTTAAACGCTCAACACAAAAACCAGACAAAACTATGCAGGCTTTTCTCATCGCAACTGAAACTGCACATAATAATTTTTTATTTTTCACGACATGCTCCTATAAGCCCTTTAACGCTGAAGAACTTTCCATTTAGAAAAGAGAAAGGAAGGAAAACAACATTTGCACTGAGATTTTCTTTTACTTTTTTTTTTTTTTTCTAGTAAAGGTCAGATTTACAAGGGACACATTGAAGCTGATCACCCATCAAAAAAAAAAGTATCTACAAAAACTGACCTGCTAAATCTAAACATCGTACTCCTCATATAACTCCGCCCCTAACCGCTAGTGCCCGCCTCCCTCCCAATTCTGATTGGTTCTCTGATTCAAACTACATAATCCAGTGATCCGTAATGTTCCGTTTGTGGGGGTCGTCCAGAATCAGTTCCACAGAAACGTAATTTTACCCATCAGCTATTTTTGTCGTTTTGGTTGATTTTATTTGCAAAAAAAGAAATAGAGTCCATAGATTTTACTTTTTTTTTTTTCTCTAGTTAAAGGTCAGATTTACAAGGGACACATTGAAGCTGATCACCCATCAAAAAAAAAAAGTATCTACAAAAACTGACCTGCTAAATCTAAACATCGTACTCCTCATATAACTCCGCCCCTAACCGCTAGTGCCCGCCTCCCTCCCAATTCTGATTGGTTCTCTGATTCAAACTACATAATCCAGTGATCCGTAATGTTCCGTTTGTGGGGGTCGTCCAGAATCAGTTCCACAGAAACGTAATTTTACCCATCAGCTATTTTTGTCGTTTTGGTTGATTTTATTTGCAAAAAAAGAAATAGAGTCCATAGAAAATCCATTACTTGGGAGGGCACATGAAGGACTGTAGCAGGTCAGAACCGGGAATACGGCTGCTCTCTGTACACTCCTTTGCTTGTCCTTGCTGGTGGCGCCTTGTTGCGGTTGTTTGTCCATTCCTCCGGGCCTGAAGAGGGAGACAAAGAGCAAAGGTCAGAAAGCTCATTAGTCATTCAGGCCTTGTTAGAATGCTTTAATTAGTGCAGTCTGTAATGAAACACACTCATTAAACGCTGAACAACATTTGTGAGACCTTCACGCAAATGCATGTTTCATAGGCTAACAGTGACGTGTTTGAATGCATACTCTAATATATTTTAGTCAATGAAATAGGTATGTGTGATGGTTGTGTATATTGCATGGTCGATACCATGTGATAAATTGACAATTGACAGTAATTTTTATGAAACTTGACATTTAAAAAGCTTTACAGAATAACCAAGATTTTGAAATGAGGTGAAAATATTACAATTGTCATGTTTTGATGGCATGCTGAAAACCTGTCAAGAATATGCCCAGATCATATTTCCCCCCAAAAAGAAATTAAAAATATTCTGAATCATGAAAAAAATAAGCATATTTTAAAACAAATTACACTATTTTGCATTGGGATGCATTTGCAGTGTAAAAAAAAATACATGCAATTTAAATAGTAAATTATTAAAACACTGCAATACTTGCCTTTAATTTACTTGTATGCTGACATTAATTTAAAAATCACGTATTACCGTATTGACTCGAATATAAGACGATGTTTTTTTCTTGGAAATACATCTGAAAAAACGCGGTCGTCTTATATTCAGGGTCTAGACTTTGACATGTCAATAATACATTCACAACAATAGGTGGCGCCAAATACGCATAAAACGAGTGTGCCATGAAATACGTAATGTAATGCGTGTCATAAAGATCGCGAGTAAAAACAAAAGAAAAAGAAAACCTTACAGCTGCATGAGTCGTGACTGTCACGTTAGCCTGATGGGACCAAACTCTCTTTGTGATTTTAAAACGTAAGACAGTACCCAGATTTGAAGACTACAGTAAGATTTAACTTCTACTGTTTATAGGATATTGGTGGGCTACTATTAGATGGATAGCCTAAATGTCCTAATTCAGATGGGCTACCCGTTTTTTTTTTAATGGTATATCAAAAAGTGTATATTTTTTAAAATGTGATTGTTGGGTTTCCAAAATGTAATAATCAATCTTTTGATGATGACTTTACTTCTTCAGTAGCCCCTTATAATTTAAAAAATTCAAGTCATCATTTTTGAAAAATTCATATACATATATATATATATATATATATATATGAAAGTATGAAAATACTGAAATAATTAGCATGTATTGCTTTATTTATTTATTTGCTGTAATGCAACGTTGAGTGTGTTTCTGTGAGATTCACTTGTAGAGTGTAATTTCTTTGTGAGTGTGTGTTAAACAGGTTCTTTGCTCTTCCTCCCAAGAGGACACTGACAGTGATTTGCTGTCGAACATGCAGCAATCCAAAGCACCTTCAAATGTGATTTTTACACAACAACATCAATCTTTAAAATAACAAAGCCCAAGAGTCACGACACCATCCACTATCTTCCTCTCCGAGCTCATGGCACTTCTGATAATTTCGCCCAACTAACACTGACAATCAGAGAGAAACGTCCCCAAACTATCCTGCCTTTGTCCTTCACCTCAGAAAGAACAAAACAACTTTAATTGCAGCAGAGGATCAAATAGCCACTTGAAAGGGGTTTAGTGGAGTGCCCTCGAGCGAGAGGTTACCGCCGCCATTAGCGTAACAGCAGAGCTCATTCACGAGCGTCCGTGTCGATGAACGAGAGCGCTATCGATGCTAGCTTTTGTGTGATCTTGCTCTTTTTCAGCTCTTCTTAGGGACAGGAAGGCACAAAGGCCATTGCTCTAAAGACATTTGTTTTTTCAGGCTGGGAGCCGTAGCCAATAATCTTTAATTAGAGAGCTGTCAATCTCAGGTTAGCCTGCGCTGGCTTCAAGAAAAGGGTTCATGCGCACTGTCCTTGCGTTTAGAAAGAGCAAGGATGTGCATCAGCCAGATAATAGGGAGATCTCCTTTGAACTGTCAAGCTGTCTATGCGTTGTACCACCTGGAAAAGTGTTAAGTTGAGTGTTATGGATTGCTTATGTGTGTGTCAGTGTAGAGCTGTGTGTTTCAAATGTGGTCGCAAAGTGACAAACGACAGGAAAGCGACATGGAGGAAATGTGAAAGACGACGAGAAAATGTAAAGTCACTTTTAAGACGCAATTACACAACCATTTCCATTTTTGTCAAATCAGTTCTGTAGTCTAATTTAAAGTTCAGTCATGTCCAAACAAGCCATCTAACATTGTTACATCTCATTTCCTTGTGCTTTATTATATTTATTTACTGAGTTTGATAACACAAGCACCGCTATTGCTAGTTCTTAATCTTAGACAGGTTTACTTTTGAACCTGGTGTAAGATAAATAAACAAAGACTTACATCACATGTCTATATTTATTACGGGAACATTTCTTTGTTAAGGTGGAAATGTCACCACTGATGATTTATTTATTTTTTTACCCTTTTACTCTTTTTTTTAAATCATAGTTTGTAAAATATAATCATTCATATTTTATATATAATGAAATTGTTAGAACCCGTGACAGATCTGAAAATATTGACCTTTTTTGCCTCCAAAACATGATTTAATTTCATAATGCTCATGAAACATGCAGATGGTTGCTCTGAGCACAACAAATATCAGATGAAGTGAGTCGTACTGATTTTATCCACTTTTAACTTTAATATTTTTATATTTTCAACAAAAACAACTGAAACCTCTTAAATATGACAAGTGTTATAACAATTTTGGCCACCACTGTATACAGTGGTGTGAAAAAGTGTTGGCCCCCTTCCCGTTTTGTTTATTTTTTGCATATTTGTCACACTTAAAAGATTCAGATCATCAAACAAATTTTAATATTACACAAAGATAATGCAAGTAAATACAAAATTTATCTTTGTGTAATATTTAAATTAGTTTGATGATCTGAAACATTAAAGTGTGACAAACATGCAAAAAAATGAGAAATCAGGAAGGGGGCCAACACTTTTTCACACCACTGTATATAATACATAATATTAATGAATAATAATTAGTATTAAAATAATAATATGTAATACTATATTTATAATTATATAATAAAATACACAATTTAAATGTAGAAATAATACATAGTACCTAGTATTAAAATAACAATTCATATTTATAATGTCTTTATGATAATTTGTATTTTAATGAGGAATTTACATATTTTAAAAGTAACATCTGGGTCTGGATCAAGAATAAAACATAAAATAAAAATCGTAAAGTCTATAAATAGGTAGGCATTTGGAAAGCAGAAAAAAAATTAAGACATGGTAAAACTTTCCAAAGTTTTAACATAGCCTTCATATAACAAAAAATTCTAGGACATAAAACTGACCTGAAGAAACCTATAAAATGAAAGTTTTAAAACTATATGCTGAACAAAACTAGGTTTTGATTCTGATACAAATATCTCTTATAAATAATACAATTGTAAACATGCACACGAATGCATCAATCTGAGAAACTGCCCACAGATACATCTGTACATACACACTAAAAGCACACACACATTAATATTCTAGCTGCTGAGAAATACAATGGCACGTCTTATCTTTTTTGCTTGGACAATGAGCTTACAAAAGCTACATCAGCAGTTTCAGAGAATTGCAATTCTTCTTCAGATATCTCTGCCATATTTCTGCTATTTGTCCGTAACCGCAAATTTGTTTGCCTTTCACAGTGCGCGTGTCCGACAGCATTTTGATTATTTTGCTTCATCCGAACCTGTCTCCCTTCAACATTCATTGTAAATGCCTGTTCATGTAAATACAATACACTGCAACCAAAAGCCTTGCAATGCCAGCAGTATTTATGACAAGAGCTGTACAGCAGGAGCTATGCGTTCTTTGGGCAAAAGACAGACTCAAAGTTCATGCACTAACTGGAAGTATTATGAAACAAAAAACAACAACTCTTACCGTAAGAGTCATATGATTCTCCGCTGATACCATGGCTGTATTCATAATAATCATCTGAACTGTGAAAAGAAATGAGACATAAATTTAGAAAGGTCTTCTTAAGATATACAGTATATGTAAAGTGCAGGGTATATATGATTTCTCATATACAGAAATGTAATTAAAAATCTCAGAAATTAGACACATATTCAGACCAATCCTATATAAAAATATATGCATACAATTTAAATGCTATTCATTGTAAATGCATTAAGCAAAATAAAAGTAATGTTGTGTGACTGGCTGTAAATATGATCCATTTTTAATGATCCATTGTCCAAAAAAAAAAAGAAAAACTTTCAGTTGGCACTGTATGTGTTTGTATGTGCATTTATATACAGACAGAGGAAACGAAAGTGAGAGAAAGGTGATGAGAGTTTATTTTATTTATTTGACATTGTCTGCTCCCTATTTAAATTGACAAAGCAACATCTCAGCAGCCATATGAAGCAGAGTAACCCATCGGAGAAGCTATTTTCCGAGCAGATTTGCGGTGCGCCTTCCTTTCATTCCTGCGTCTCAGAAGTTTTGCTCCTGGGTCTCTGTTCCCTTTCTGCCTCCAAATTGAGTTTTTTTCCCATAGGCCCTCAGCTGAGCTGTCCAGTGTCAATCACAACTGACTGCAAACCATATCCCGGTGTAATTCCACTGGCCTCAGTAAGGATGGCGCCATGAGAAATAGAAGCCTTGCTGGAAAATAAAAAGATGCTCTCCAGTTCTCTTAGCTTTCACTATTGAGGATTCTTCCGATTTTGACATTTCTATTCTATTCTATTCTATTCTATTCTATAGCAAGTCCTTCATGCTTTGTTTTATATCATCTTCCTTAATTTCCATAACTCCTACCATAATTTTCATAATAACTCCTTTCAGTGTTTCCCATTATTGTGGCAGCCGGCCATTGCGTTATCTGTCCCACTACAGTTCCATAATGAACACATTTTTTTTTACACTTGTCTAAACAATATAAAAAGTCTCTAACATTGTGTTTTGTGCTGTTGCCTTGGCGAAGCATCTGTCAATCAAACTAAAATGTAAATAGTGATATGGTGCAGTGCACTTATCAAAATGCAAAAGGTTTAAAGTCATTAGTGATTTAAGAACATTTACTCGGTCATGCTGCAGAGTTTCGGAGTGAAGCACAGCACTGTGTTCATGTGAGCAGCTCATTATGCTTTTCGGTTGTGTCACAGAGAATGCAGCAAGCTCAATCTCTGCATGGGTTGTGAGTTTAACATGTATTTGCAATGCAACATGCACCAGTTATGCTTTATTTCATTATTTCATAATTCCTCCCTTCTCTCCAATCATACAATCATAACTCCTCCCCCATTCCAATTATGCCATCATAATTCATTATCTTCAATCAGTCACAATATTTTAACTCCTCTCCATTCCAATCATAATACTATAACTCATCCCCTCATTTCGCTCATACTATCAAAACTCCTCCCCTTACTACAACTCCTAATACTATAACTCCCCCTCATTCTAATCGTACCATCATAACTCCTCCTCCCATTCAATCATACTATCATAACTCCTCCCATTTCCATTCATACTATAACTCCTCCTCCATTTAATCATACTATCATAACTCCTCCCATTTCCATTCACATTTTAACTCCTCCTCCATTTAATCATACTATCATAACTCCTCCCTGCATTCCAATCATACTATCATAACTCCTCCCCTCAGTCCTATCATGTTATCATAACTCCTGCCAATTCTAATCATATTATCATAACTCCTCCCCTCATTCCAATCATACTATCAAAACTACTAGCCCTCATTCCAATTATACTTTCAAAACTCGTCCCCTAATTCCAATCATACTATAACTCCACCACCATTACAATTATGCCATCATAACTCCTCCTCTTGGATCAATCACAATACTATAACTCCTCTCAATTCCCATCATAAAACTATAGCTCCTCCCCTCATTCCAAACATACTATTAAAACTTCTCCCTTTCAATCAATCATAGTATCATAACTCCTCCTCCATTTAATCATTCTATAATAACTCCTCCCCGTATTCCAATCATACTATCGTAACTCCTCCCCCTCATTCCAATTACACTTTCAAAACTCCTCCCCTATTTCCAATCATACTATAACTCCGCCACCATTTTAATTATGCCATCATAACTCTCTCTTGGATCAATCAAAATGTTATAACTCCTCTCCATTCCAATCATAAAACTATAGTCCCTCCCCTCATTCCATTCATACTATCATAACTCCTCCCCTCATTCCAATCATACTATCAAATCTCCTCCCCTTACTACAACTCCTAATACTACAACTCCCCCTCATTCTAATCGTACTATCATAACTCCTCCTCCCATTCAATCATACTATCATAACTCCTCCCATTTCCATTCATACTATAACTCCTCCTCCATTTAATCATACTATCATAACTCCTCCCATTTCCATTCACATTTTAACTCCTCCTCCATTTAATCATACTATCATAACTCCTCCCATTTCCATTCACATTTTGACTCCTCCTCCATTTAATCATACTATCATAACTCCTCTCTGCATTCCAATCATACTATCATAGTTCCTCCCCTCAGTCCTATCATGTTATCACAACTCCTGCCAATTCTAATCATATTATCAAAACTCCTACCCCTCATTCCAATTATACTTTCAAAACTTTGCCATCATAACTCCTCCTGGATCAATCAAAATAATATAACTCCTCTCCATTCCAATCACAAAACTATAGTCCCTCCCCTCATTCCATTCATACTATCATAAGTCCTCCCCTCATTCCAATCATACTATTAAAACTTCTCCCTTTCAATCAATCATACTATTATAACTCCCCCCCCCCCCCCCCCCCCCCCCCCCCCCCCCCCCCATTCTCTAT
>NW_015506275.1:198462-214507 GCF_001515645.1 Sinocyclocheilus grahami
CGTTCCATTCAACTGTTATAACTCATCCCCCTCATTCCAATTATACTTTTAAAACCCCTCCCCTAATTAAAATCATATTATATCTCCTCCCCCATTCTAATTATGCCATCATTACTCTTCTTCTTCAATCAATAACAGTATTATATCTCCTCCCCATTCCAATCATACTACTATAACTCCTCACCTCATTCCAATCATTCTATCAAAATTTCTCCCTTCCAATCAATCATAATACCATAATTTCTCCTCCATTTAATCATACTATCAAAACTCCTCCCCTTATTCTGATCATAATACTATAACTCCTCCTCTCATTCCAATCATAACTCATTCCCTCATTCACAACAGACACTCACACATACATCATTCCAGTGTAAGTGGCTGCGAAAAGAGTGTCTTGGTTGTTATGCAGAGAGGAAATCCCATGTCAAAGCTCACGCAGAGGTTCCAATCGGCAACCTGCTGTTACTGCTAGTTTCACGCTTAAAATGTGTCTGCACACCAGGGAGAAGAAGATATGATGAAAAAGAGAGAGAGAGGGTTGTGCTGGGATTGCAGTATGAAGACCAACAACTACGTCACTATTCCCACACACAAGCTCAGGAAGCTCGTGAAAGCCGGGAGAAGGCTTTCTATCATATGTGTGATGAAATTTCCTATTTCCACTGCGCATGAGGTGAAATTGAAGAGACCTAAAGCTTTTGTGTTAAGTAATGCATCAGTCAACTTCACAACCTGCTGCCAGATGCATCTCTCTCCGCGTGTTTCACACCATAAAGAACCTCTTCTCCTCAATCTGAACACCAGCTTGGGTTCAAACCTAGTTAGACACCTTTAATTTCTTCCCTGACACATCGTCAATATTCCTTCTTCCCTTAATTCGGCTCGCTCCCTCTCCTCCAGCGCAGAGTTTGTTCTGTTCTACTCAATTACCCTGTTCAGCTCGCTCCAGTCGAGGTAGAGCGTTAGCAGAAATGATGATGCATTTAAGTCACACACAGTCCAATTCCCTCCAATTAGCAACACACACGTGTAAACACTGCAAACATGCTGTCGAATGAACTACAATCACCCAGAGGAACATTTCACTCCTCAGAGGAGACTTAATGGAGTTATCAGGTACGCCGTGTTTAAGTACTAACTTCAAACATCAGAAATGCTTAGGAGAAATAAAAAGACACAAATGAGATGAGTGTAAACATGCATTACAAGAGTACAGGGGTGTAAAATAAATGTGGAGAGTAGATCTCTGGCTTTTTGATTACAGGTATCTTGGAAAATCTGAGCACAGTTTGAGACATTGTTGAAATCTGACACCCTAGCGGAGAGATATACACTCAATGGCTACTTTATTAGGTAAACCCATTCAAGAGCTCATTAACACCAAATATCTGATTAGCCAATCACATGGCAGCAACTCAATGCATTTAGGTATGTAGATTTGGTTCAAACCAAGCATCAGAATGGAGAAACTTCTGATATACTGGGATTTACACGCAAAACATCTCTAGGGTTTACAGAAAATGGTTGGAAAAAGAGAAAACTTCCAGTGAACGGCAGTCGTAATAGCCTTGTTGATGCCAGAGGTCAGAGGATAATGGCCAAACTGCTTCCAGCTGATACAAATGCAACAACTCAAACGCTTGTTACAACCATCGTAGAACATCTCTGAACGCACAACAACAGCTACGTTTCATTCCAAAGATTCAAGTTTAACCTATGCACATAAAACATTTGTGAATAAAGCACAGTTTCCATCCAACGAGTCAAATAGAACAAAATCATCACTTCCTGCTAAACTGGCACTAAATATCACTAAGAAAAGTAGGAGAAGCCACTTAATATAATAATTTTCATAAATGATGAATTACTTGCGCCTCAGAGCGAGCAGACGAAACACAATAAATGCTGTCATTGCTTTCGGAGGCAGATGCTGCTGTTTGGGAATGCAGGGATAATGAATTATACAGAAATAGTTTGATGACAGACTTTGCTCAGGCATTTCAGAACGACTAAAACAACATTTCAGATGCTGTGCAACAAGATCAGTCCGCTGGTTAGTCAAGTTATCCCATCCCATCGTGCAAAGACACATGACTTTTTTGACGCGCATGGTGAAATTTATTCGGTAAATGTGTTTCCTTTGTAGTTTATGCACGGTTTTTCTTATTGGATAAAAATTTTATCCTACTCAATTGTGCGCACAAGTTTTTTTTTCGCACATTTTTTGAATTTACACGCATATTGACGTTTCCATCCAGCGTTTTTTTATGCGATATTCCAAAACGCACATAAAAATAGGTGGATGGAAACATAGACAATGTCGAACATTGAAGAAGATGGGACTACAAAGACTCACCTAAATTGAACAATATAAGATTGGAAAAAGGTTGCCTGGTCTGATGAGTCTCGATTTCTGCTGCGGCATTCAGATGGTTGGGTCAGAATTTGGCATGAACTACATGAAAGCATTGATCCATCCTGCCTTGTATCAACGGTATAGGCCGCTGGTGGTGTAATGCTCAGCCTACCTGAGTAATATTGCTGACCATGTCCCTCCCTTTATGACCACATGTATCCATCTTGTGATGGATACTTCCAGCAGGATAACACACCATGTCTCAAAGCTCAAATAATCTGGTTTCTTGAACATGATAATGATTTCTCTATACTCAAATGGCCTCCAGAGTCACCAGATCTCAATCCAGTAGAGCACTTCTGGGACGCGGTGGAATGGGAGATTCGCATCATGGATGAGCAGCCAACAAATCTGCACCAACTGTCTGATGCTATCGTGTCAATATGACCAAAATCTCTGAGGAATGTTTCATTGAATCTATGTCATGAAGAATTAAGGCAGTTCGGAATATAAAAGGTCCAACCTGGTACTAGCAAGGTGTGTTAGTTATAACCAATTTCTTGTGAAATAAGATACATTACGTACTTCTCTTTCGCACGCATAGCCATGCTTAGCCAACTAAAACTGACACGGTGTAGTGTACTAACACTCAGTGTGTATCTGATGTTCTCCAAACAGATTATATAACAGATTGGCCTGTTCAAACATCAGGTTTTCACTATGCCGTACAGAAACACTTCAGTTTCTCAGTGACCGCTTATATCTGAGAATCGCTGTTGAGTAACTCTGTCACAAAGATCTGAAAACCATGACGTACCGGACAGGTGTTTTCTGGAGGATTACAACACTACTCTGCAGGAAAATCTACTCTAATTTGGTGGCTCAGCTGGTTGGGTCAACAGTACAAATGCTTCGATTTTGATTTTTTAAATCAACACAACATTTCACTACAAATTCATTCTCAACAACAATTGGAGTGAAAAATGTGTCATGGAATGTGCTTTATTATTATTTTTTTTTATTAATTTTGATTTTCTGACTGGAGTTGGCATGAACAAAACATGATGATTTTGTTCTTAAGCATGATCTGAAAATGATTCAAATGGAAGCAAGAACATTTGACCATCTTTACAAAGAGTAACATGATCAATGGCACTAACTTCCTAATTTAATTTTTAGTGAGCAAGAAATAATTCTTGATAGTTCTTAATTTAAAGAATAATTCTTTGTTTTAATACAATAAATACATAAATAATATTTGTAAAATATTTAAAACAAATTTTTAAGTCTATTTATAAGTCAAATAAGTTTAATGGATGTAATAAAAACATCACACGATATGCACATCCCAAATGTTTGATGAAGTGAGTGTTTCCTGAGGACAGGCCCTCGTTGACTTGACATTCATAAGAGGGCCTTACCTCTCTCTCTCTTCTCTCTCTCTCTCTCTCTCTCTCTCTCTCTCTCTCTCTCTCTCTCTCTCTCTCATGTTGTTAAACAGATGGTGGGGTTAAATCTGAATGATGTACTACATGTCCCAGGTGATCTCTGTGTTTCCTCCTTCTCTTGTCTTGTTTTCACAGCTGGTAAATCAGTAGTGGGGCGACTGTGAAGAGTCTCGCTGGTCTAATTTACTGTGAGAGGCTTATCACTAATCACTAATTATTGCCTCATTCTCTTGCGTTCGCTCGCGCTCAAAGAGTTTAGAAGCAGTTTAGAGGGCAAAAAGGGGAATAAACACCACACAGCGCTAATTATGTTATCCATACATCGGTCACAAAGTTTCCTTAAAGGAACAGGTCAGGCCAAAATTGAAATAGGACGCTACTTTAAGCGAACATGCATGTAGAGCATGCATGTTTTATAATGGTTGACAATTGAGATTGTTCATTCAAGACGAGACTGAAATAAAATCCATTTTTACAGGCTAAAAATGGACCCAGTGGAAAACCACAGGCCTTGTCCTATATTAAGTGTTCTGCACCAATTCAAAGCTGAATTCCCAGGGCATTCAATGTATATTTATTATGTCTAGCATGTTTTGTACACACCATATGCCATGTGCAAATAATTATGTGTGTCCCATTTTTATGGTCTCCTTATATACAAGGAAAAATTCAATTTTCAGACACAAATATAAGCATAACATCCTGTTGGTCATAAATTACTGTATGTCACTGTCTATTCAAACAAGCTGCAGGTCTGCAAATGCTTGTGACTTTGCAACAGACACGGAAGAGATTTCACTGTGTTCTTTTGAAAGATGTAAATTAATCTAATTTTAGGTTGTGACAGTCTTCTTGTCTCGCTAACAGAACTGAACAGAACCAAAGGTCCACAGAGACAGAAAACGGAGACGAGAATGAAGACACCAAACCTCTAAAGTAGAGCCAAAACAAGTTAAAAATATCAGCGTGTCTGTCTGAAGAAGCTCAGAGAAAGTGGGACAGAGGACAAAACTGGCGAGTAAAAGAAGAGAGAGGAAGACAGGTGTGGAAGAAAGAGAAAGCCGTCGAAGTCTGATGCTTCGAGCGGAGGAGTGATCAATCATGATAATCGTGACCAGCAGAGATGTGAGCTGAACTCTGTAATGTTCCTCTTCATCAGGTGTGGAACGGCTTATTTCTGTATTTACAGTATCAAAAGAACCGGAAAAACAAAGCAACAGAGTCAAGATCTAGATTTCTAGATTGAGTTTTTAGACTGATAAAACTAGCCTACAATTATGGAGAAATAGGAGAACTAAGAATAGAATGACCAATTTATTATTTAAAAAAATATACATGATAAAAAAAATTTGAAATAACTAAAATTGCTAATAAATAAATTGAAAATTATAAAACGTGCATTTATTGATTAAAAAAATCATATATACAATCAATTTAAATTATTCATTGTATATGTATATATTAGTAGTAAAAACTGTAAATTCATTCCATTCTTAAAATTCAGCTGAACGTTCATTGGTTGCTGGAAAATGGAAAAATAAAGACAATTGTAAAATATGTGATACAAAAAATGTATAATGTGATTTAACTTGCACAGATCCACAATAATGCTCAAACCCTACCAGATCCAAACCAAAACCGCAAACACACAAAGATTCAAGATTAGAATCCTACAAGATCCAAACCAAAACCATAAAGAACCCACAGAGAGCCACAATAATGCTCAAATCCAACCAGATCCAAACTAGAACCATAAAGAACCTACACAGATCCACAACAATGCTAGAACCCTACCAGATCCAAACCAGAACCATAAAGAACCTACACAGATCCACAACAATGCTAGAACCCTACCAGATCCAAACCAGAACCATAAAGAACTATAATGCTGGAATCCTACACGATCCAAACCAAAACCATAAAAGAACCCACACAGATCCACAATAATGCTCAAATCCTACCAGATTCAAACCAAAACCCCAAACACACAAAGATCCAAGATTAGAATCCTACCAGATCCAAACCAAAACCATAAAGAACCCACAGAGATCAACAATAATTCTCAAATCCTACCAGATCCAAACCAGAACCATAATAATGCCTGAATTCTACAAGATCCATACCAAAACCATAAAGAACCCACACAGATCCACAATAATGCTAGAACCCTACCAGATCCAAACTAGAACCATAAAGAACCTACAGTACACAGATCCACAACAATGCTAGAACCCTACCAGATCCAAACCAAAACCATAAATAACCTACAGTACACAGATCCACAATAATGCTAGAACCCTACCAGATCCAAACTAGAACCATAAAGAACCTACAGTACACAGATCCACAACAATGCTAGAACCCTACCAGATCCAAACCAAAACCATAAATAACCTACAGTACACAGATCCACAATAATGCTAGAACCCTACCAGATCCAAACCAGAACCATAAAGAACCCACACAGATCCACAATAATGCAAGAACCCTACCAAATCCAAACTAGAACCATAAAGAACCTACAGTACACAGATCCACAATAATGCTAGAACCTTGCCAGATCCAAACCAGAACCATAAAGAACCTACACAGATCCACAATAATGCTAGAACCTTGCCAGATCCAAACCAGAACCATAAAGAACCTACACAGATCCACAATAATGCTAGAACCTTGCCAGATCCAAACCAGAACCATAAAGAACCTACACAGATCCACAATAATGCTAGAACCTTGCCAGATCCAAACCAGAACCATAAAGAACCTACACAGATCCACAATAATGCAAGAACCCTACCAAATCCAAACTAGAACCATAAAGAACCTACAGTACACAGATCCACAATAATGCTAGAACCTTGCCAGATCCAAACCAGAACCATAAAGAACCTACACAGATCCACAATAATGCTAGAACCCTTCCAGATCCAAACCAGAACCATAATAATGCCTGAATCCTACAAGATCCATACCAAATTCATAGAGAACCCACACAGATTCACAATAATGCTAGAACCATACCAGATCCAAACTAGAACCCATAAAGAACCTACACAGATCCACAATAATGCTAGAACCCTACCAGATCCAAACCAGAACCATAATAATGCTGGAATCCTACCAGATCCAAACCAAAACCATAAAGAACCCACAAAGATCCATAACAGCGCTAGACCCCTACCAGATCCAAACATAACCCTGACAGATATACATAAATGTCCACATTAATTCATTTCATCATGTTATCAACAGACAGATACAGTATCAGAAAAACACAGTCATTTATACTATCTTTTAAAAGACTTTAGAAAATAAATGATTCCTTGAATATCTAAGTTTTTTAATCTAACATTTTAATTAATTTTATTTATTATTATTTGTGCAAATACAACTAGAAGCTTGCAATTTCACATTTAAAAATAAACTGTGAATGAACCATTTTTATTTTCTGTTAATTTGTTAATTCTGTGAATCAACAAACTTTAAAAAAATTCAAAATTCACTTAAATGTATACTTAAGAGTCACTACAAAGATCTGAAAATAAAAACTGCATTATCACTGATAGACACACCTTTTTTAAGTTCTCAAACTTACAAAAGGGTAAATAAAAACACTTCTATTGGCCAGAAGGCACAATTATAGGCCTGTGCTGATAATCTTAAAGTGGTCCAATACTTGCCTAGCTAATTAAATAAAATAAGTTTGCAAACATCAATTATTCAATTTGTACAGCACATGCTGTTCCAAAGCAGCTTATAAAGAAAAGTGGCTTTACAAAACCCTCAGAGATCAAGCCAATCAATCAATCTCCTAAGAGGGAATTTCTAATCAGTCGCCGCTATAATTGCTCTTTCCCCCTCTAAATCTAAACTCTCAGAGTCGAGTCTCCAGAAGCAGTACTAACCTTTGAAAAGCAGCAGTCTCAAAACTCACCGCACTGACATTTTCCAAAACAAACTGCTCTGCGGAGGCCTATAGCCGCTCTGACATTCTGTGTGTGTGTGTGTGGGCCATATGGTGCTCTATAGCACTCTGAAGAAGGTGACGAGCAGTTTAAATGCTGTCAGACACACTCCCGCACCCCTGAGCGCTTCCACAGGGATTGCGACCGCACACGCGTGGAGTTTCTGAACCGCAACACGAGAAGGTGACACACCTGGGAGAATCACACAGCGAAGGCTTTGCATGAAAACTCATAAGTTTGACCTCTGACCCTTTTAATGCTCCTGTGAGATAAACCTGCCCCCTCGGTGAGCATTTCACCTCTGCGCTCTCCCCTTCCATTCACACAGGTAACACGGCCTATTTCTAGCATCCAAATGCCATTATAACCATCATATCTGACAAATTTCATGTCATGACTTTAAAAAATGTTGGTGTTTTTTGCATTTATACTCTGCAGACTTTTCTTCTATTGGCCTAAATGATGAACATTTACTCAATGAGATGTTATGACTATACCTACTACATGATGTGATTTTACTCAAAATCTATTATTGGCATTTTTTGAATATGGATGTTTACAATGTGTTTGTTGCATGGTGTTTTTTATGATTTAGATGTAATGGCATATGTTTTTGTAATGTAAATCTATTTATGTTTTTGTTGAACCTGTAAAATCTTAAGTAGTGTTACTGTTCATTTAACGTGTAGAATTATGTTTGTGTTTTTTATTACTTGTAACAGGTTTTTGAACATTTTGTTTCTATATTGGCTGTGTGGTTGAAAGAGTAATATGATGATATTCTTTAATTTTTATACAATTTATTTTTTCACCTTAAGTCCGAAATTTTAATAAAACTGTGTGTGTGTGTTTGTTTGTTTGTTTGTTTGTTTGTGTGTGTGTGTGTGTGTGTATAAAGCTAATTAAACTATATAAAGCTTAAGTAATAATAATATAATAAAAAAAATTAATGAAAAATGTAAAAAAAAACAAACAAATGAGAATTAGAAACTGAAATAAGTTAAATTTAAGGTGAAAAATTAAATTAAAATTAAATAAAATTCAAACTAAACAGGAATATAAAATCTATATAATATATATATAAAATATCTATATATTCCTATATAAGGAATTATATATATATATATATATATATATATATATATATATATATATATATATATATATATATATATGTGTCTCCCTCGAGCACAAAACTAAACAGGAATATAAAATCTATATAATATATATATAAAATATCTATATATTCCTATATAAGAAATTATATATATATATATATATATATATATATTATGATAATATTAAAATAACACTGAAAAAAATGGTGTAGGGTTTATGATTAAAAAAAAGAGCAATTGTCATTAAGAAATTCCTAGTAAATTTCACAAATAATTACAAAGAAACGGCAAGTAGCACACTGGAATGAAGTGCAAAAAGAAAGAGTGTATAGTATATAAAGAGTATATACTGAAATAGTATTTTCTTGAACATACTCCAATTACATTTTTTATAAAAAAAATAAATAAATTTTACTGGCTGCTTCTAGCATAGCACGTCACTTGATTTCAGATGTAATTCATGTCTATAGCTCAAATGGTATTGGATGAGGTACGTATTGCATTAAATACAGAAGGATAAGCGTTTATTCAAATGACTGACTGCTTCTAAACACAATAACAGTAATGTTGCCTCAACCTGCAACATCAACGAATCATTACACCAGGAGTAAGTCAATAATAACTATTCTTGTTCACAAACTTGAAGGACACACAATTGTTTGCATTACAATGTACAGCTGAAACTGAAACTAAACAATATGGCATTGACATCATTTGTTACAAGTGACTAGCATTGCATTCCAGCCATTCATGCATCCTTAGAGATTCAAACCCATGACCTTGGTGTTGCTAGCATCATGCTCATTGGCATACCGTCACGGTAATTTAATCTAAAAAGCAGCAGTGAGACTCATCACATGCTTCCTACTGCAAGAAGTAGTTATTTGATATCTTTTTTGATGCTAATTATTAAAATGTCTCCATAAGAACATGGAATATGACTCATGGAAGCACGTGGACCACTGAAAGTCATTGTCAGGTGAGACTAAATGATGGAGGAACATTATCAAGCATCCAGTACATTATTATAGATCATTATGTGCACATATAGATTATATAAAATTCCTAGCCTTCGTGCATTCATGGAGACTGATCTTAAATGAGTAGGTTCCAAATACTGATCTGAGACTAGGCCTGCTGTGTCTTAAATATAGTTTTATTTAAGAAGACGCAGGGTAAACCACCTCTGGTTCAACACATATTCTATGATTAAAAGGAAAGACGGTTTACATATCCCTTGATTACATATTACAGGATCAAAGATGCTTCAGGATGAGGTATGAGGAAATCTACCAGAGCTCAGTAACACACAGACAATGTTTTATGAATCAAAGAACATAGAAATCTGCTGTACAATGAAGTATATTTAGGCTCCCCAGAAGACTCCTCATTAAATAATAAAAGCGAATCAGTTTAAGTGTCATTTGAGCTCCTAAAACAGTGTTTGACTTCAGGAAGAAGCTGTTGACTGACATGGAAACAGAACAGTGCTAGTCATAGTGTGATGAAGCCCACCTAATGATTACTGTGACGTCTTATCACTATCAGAAATCCAGCATCATGTTCACCAAGTGTCAAGAGCCAGTTCTCATTTTCTGCTCAAATTCATTTTTTCGTGGAGGAAACTGACCTTTAAAATGTGACCCATATCAAAAATGGTGGTCTAAACAAAAGACAGATTATATCTCAATATGCTGAGTTTAAATCATATTAAACCATAAATCGTATTTTGAATTGAAACTTACAGTACTATTTAAATCCGTATAATGCCAGTATTTAAAAAAATGAATGAATAACATATATTTAATGAAAGTCATTTTCGATAAAACTGATTAAAAACAACTGATAAAATGTAAAAATAAAGAAAAATATATAAAAAAAACATATTATATATTTAAATTAAATGTAATATCCAGAATATCACTATTATGAAATCCTACTTTATCATCTTCTAACTCAATATTGTAATAAATGTCTAATAAACATGAAAAAAATGTTACAAACAAAATTATTTTAAAATATATTACAATAGATTTATAATAGAATCTATCTATCTATCTATCTATCTATCTATCTATCTATCTATCTATCTATCTATCTATCTTTAAAAATGTATAATATATTTTAATGCAATTTAAGTTGCTTTCAATAAACCAACTAGATGCACAATGCATATTTATAAATTGAAATAACAAATTTAATTAAATTAAATTTTAATAATGAAGCATATTAAAACTTAATATCCAGAAGATAAGAAAATCATATTTCAAAATGGTCTAGCCCAGTATTGAAATATATGCAAAAAAAAAACGATCGCTATATAGATTTATATATCAAAACAAATGTTAGTTGTCCAACTTAAGACACAAATTCTGTTCTGTTCTAAAGCATTCTAATAATCTGTTTTAGAAAACAAGAGCATATGTCGTATGTCAACGCCCACTAATTATGAGTCAAACTGTCCTTCTCAAGACTCAGGTGTTTATAAGGTCTTCACTGGTACACAGTGTCAACTGACCCTGACGTACAACACTAAATATCTCCTTGCAAAGAAAAAAAGCCAGATAAAGGAGTGATTCATTAGCGAGACGGACACTTCTCTCTTTAGGACTTTCAGAGCTGCCCCTGCATTAGCCTGAACAATTTCCAGTGCAGCAAAGCTCCAAGTCCAGCTCTGTGAAGACCAACACAAACTCTTTGGTTTCGATACAGAGAGGTGAGCACTGACCTACATTGTGAATAACTCTCTCATTCAGATGTAACTTGATATAACTTCAGATATAACACATGCGCTCTGAGAGATGCCCTTTACACGGTCAGAAGACTCAGATGGCTCAGCCTCCACAAAACACACACACACACACACACACACATACACATACACACACACACTTACTTCGGTGCCTGATTGTTGTAGTTGTTGTCATATGAGTCGTATCCCTGGTCATCGTAGGCTGTTCCATATCCATCATCGTATTCCTATGGGAAACAAAATATATACTGTAAATATCCACAAACCATATTATACAATATAAAGTTTTTTTTAAATAACACGTTTTATGAACCCATGTTTTTAAACAAATCGACTGTCAAAGATTCAGTTCTTGTTTTATTCTTGAATGAATCAAATTGAATTGTAAATACACTTACAGCTTATCTTATAAATACAATTCAATGTTCCTGAATGAATCAGTGTTTTGAACGATTCATTTGTCTACATTATTCAAAGACTTACTTTTAAAGACAGGCCCTTTTTTAGTTACTGGATGAATCAGTGGTTCGGACAAATTGGTTGTCTGAAAGATTCAGTGACTCGCTCAAAAAGAGATTC
Organism: Sinocyclocheilus grahami; assembly: GCF_001515645.1. Taxonomy (NCBI): domain Eukaryota; kingdom Metazoa; phylum Chordata; class Actinopteri; order Cypriniformes; family Cyprinidae; genus Sinocyclocheilus; species Sinocyclocheilus grahami. Next base: position 210,684 of record NW_015506275.1, read on the forward strand.
ACTTGTTTTGTTCACAAATTAATGACTGTCTTGAATGAAACAGTTGATTGAAAGATTCAAAGACTTACTCATAAAGAGAGTCACTTGTTTTGTTCATGAATTAATCTGTTTAGTTTAGTTTAGTTACTGGATAAATCAGTGCTTTGAATGAATCGGTTGATTTAAAGATTCAATGACTCACTCAAAAAGATAATCATTTGTTTTGTTCACGTATGAACTACTGTTTTGAGCAAATCAGCTGATTGAAAGATTTAAAGACTCACTCATGAAGACAGCAGCTTGTTTAGTTACTGGATAAATCAATGTTTTGAACGAATCAGTTGAGCAAATAATTTGAATAACTCATTCAGAAAGACAGTCACTTGTGCTCTTGGTGCAACAATGCAGTTTGTAGAAAGATATATCTTTATTTTCATTGCACAGAAAGAATGTGATATTATATATAATAAAATTATTTCTGTTCAATGAACATATCTTACTTGATATGAAAGGAGTTAAAAGCATGTACAATGCAGGAGTCTGGAGTGATGGACAGTCTCCACAGGACATACTGCATTTCATCAGGGTCAAGAGATCCACTCTAATGATGAAGCATTTCGAGTCATCCTGAATCCACACACACTCCCAAACTCTGCTTAGAGGTTAATCTACTCGGCTGAACCCTGGCCGACATTAATACTCCATATATCTAGAGCAGAAATAGCAAAGAGCTGTGCATGAAAACTGAAAAGCAGCTCTTGACTTAAATGAAAGGGTGTGAAAGTGCTTCATTAAGTCGAGGGCTGATATGATTTTGACACTGTAATTAACATCGCATAATAACCCTTTAAAAGTGGATAATGAAACTTCATGGGGGTTAATATCTAATGTAGCTATTATTGTGACATATCACAGATTGCTTTATGACATGCGTAGCTTTGTGGCCTTTTGGTTCGTAAAGCCCAGTGATATGTTTATGAAGACTCGCGTATGAAATGTCAGCAGAGGTCAGAAAATCAAGCTGGAACTTTTTAGAAATTGATTTTTATGTAGGCCAACATGGACTTTACACTGCTTTTTTCACATTTTCTGTGCTGATTGTTGGGGAGAACTTGCTGAATTTATTTAAATATGGTAAAATGTGCTAAACGGAGCTGATCATTAGTGTTTAATTAGACTATCATACATAATTAAAGGTGGGGTAAGATTTCTAGTAGCCAATGCTGACATTTGAAATCACCAAAACAAACACGCCCCTACCCCAAAAGGGTCTCACCCCTATTTTGATAGCTCTGCCCCACACATACGTACGCAACCCAGGCAACGAATAGTTCTGTGAAACAAAGCAAAACCAATGTTACACCGTGTCTACACCAGACGCGAGTGGCACGGCGCGACAAAATACTATAGAACTCATTATATACAGTATATATATATATATACATATCTATGGTCTACACTGGATGCGGAGCGGCATGACACGACAAATCCCCGACTGAAAACTGCTGCTGTGTTCGATTTATGACATATTGACACAAATTTCAAATGATTTTCAACGGTCGCTTTGTCGCGTCCAGTGTACTAGACAGACTTTAGCTGTTGCGGCGCAGACACGATGTTACTCACCTATCGAGAGGCAACAAAGCAACCTCGGCGTCCAATCGCAGGCCTTCCGCTCCTTGAGTTCTCTCCAGCGCTGGAAAGCTGATTCGATATTTACACGGGTCCTACTTCTTGCCTTAAGCCTTTGTTTGTTCCGCAGACGTTTTCCTCTTTTGTTTTTTATCTGCCATCTCTATCTTTCTGTCGCTCAGCTCAGCTAATGTCCGTCCCGTGCACTGAACTCTCTCTCCTCCAGATCATGAGTAGACACGCCCCTTACTGCTGATTGGCTACAAGTTTGTTTTGCTATTCGGCCCGAATCAGTTTTCTAAAGCGTTTTTGAAAAATTGCTTACCCCACCTTTAAGCTTAATGGCAAGGTCATGTAAATGCCTTAAACAGTGTGGCTTTATCAGACCAGGGTAATAAACAATTAGAAATCAACATGGAATTAAACTTGACCCTAATTACTTGTGTCTTAAGTACTATGTCTTAAAAGTTTGGGGTTGTTTTTACATGTTTTTGAAATAAGTCTCTTTCAAGGCTACATTTATTTGATAAAAAATACAGTAAAAACAGCAATATTATGAAATATTACAATTTCAAATAATGGTTTTCTATTTGAGTATATTTTGAAATGTAATTTATTCCTGTGATGCAAAGCTGAATTTTCTGCATCATTACACCAGTCTTCAGTGTCACATGATCCTTCAGAAATCATTCTAATATGCTGATTTGCTGCTCAAGAAATATGTCTTATTATTATCAATATTGAAAACAGCTGTGCTGCTTAATATGTTTTTGTGAAAACCATGATACATTTTTCCAGGATTATTTGATGAATACAAAGTTCAAAAGAACATAATTTATTTAAATGTTGACTGTAAGCAAAACTCAACACACCTACGCTGTCAAATGATCTCAAATATTCTCACAGAAGTCAAACATCAAGGCCTAGTTCTCCTTTCCTGTTCTCCTACTAATTTAGGATAAACGTCCTCCACTAAAAGGCTCCGACCCCTCGTGACTGCTCCAACATATCCAGCTCAGTTCCAAATCCATCTGCCCTCAATTCACATTTGTAAAATCCTCCTCAACTATGAAAACAAAGATGGAAAACCCTCTCATCACAGACCCCGCAGTCTTGGAGCGGCATTACTGTCCGATCAGAGGCATTTCATTTTTAATCCACAAGCAAAGTGACATTTAAACAGAGTTCTATAATTAAGTTCACTTGAATTTTTTTTTTTAAACAGACAAAGAGAGAAGTTTTGCTGCTGATGTCGTTAATGTTGGTAAAAAATAATAAATAAATAAATTGGAAAAAATGTATTTAGGCACACACTTTCTAATCAAATGCAGCGTATAACTAAATGTACCTTAAAAGTTGTGTATGTGTATGCATTCCCTGGAAATTAAACCCGTGACCCTGTCGTTGCGAGCACTATGCAACATCACCATGCAACACCATGCAACATTGCACAATCTCTAATTCTTTTGTTTTGTGCCATAAAATGAAAACCAAAATGTTTTGGTTTAGCCAATTCGGGAGCTAATTCACATGAATTTATAATGCACTTGCACTTCAGTGATGGTTATGTTTAGAGCTGGACATTCATGTTTTTTTTTAATAAATCTAAATTTTCACATTGTACAAAATCACACAAAATTGTCACCTTGTAAATTAGTTTTCCCATAAGATCAGGAAAATTCATGAAATCGCAGTTTGATGAATCCTACTCCAAAGTCCTTCCGAAAATAATTATATCCATATTTCTGTAAAGTTTCTAGATTTTGATAGCAGTAAAACGTTTTGAAGAAAACCTTTTAATATATAAAAAAAACATTTAAAAATAAATTGACATGGAGGCACTGGCATGATCACTGGCATTTTTTACCTGATAACAGTAGAAACAACTTAAAATACACCATCATTTTTGCTCATGCAGATAGGAGTAAGACATCATTCGAGACTTAGAGGGGCTACTTTTATTTGTGTATGCTCACAATATCAACAAAATGTTGTGCTTTTGTAAAACAAAGAAAACAAACAGGGTATGCTTTCTGCCGTCTCAGTCTCTGTGAACTTCTTGCTGATATGTGTCACAAAAATTACCCGAAACTCAGGCAATACTTGACTCACAGACATGAGAAATATGTCTATAAAAACCTTGAAATGTTTACTTTTAAGCAAACCAATTCAAATAAAAAACAAATGCTATATAAATACTATAATATATATAT
>NW_015506275.1:214772-232734 GCF_001515645.1 Sinocyclocheilus grahami
TATATATATATATATATATATATATATATATATATATATATATATATATATATATATTAATGTCCCTGTTACACTTAATGTTTTGCATTTTCTTGGTTAAATAAACATTAAATAAGATAGAACAAAAATAGTCTATTTTGTATTTTATTAACATTATTTTTATTTTATTTTATATTTTAAATAATAATTATACATTTCATAGTGTTTTTATGCATTTGTACATTTATTCCAAAATAATAAAGGCAGTAACAATTTGAACAATATTTTTGAACAATATTATGCACCTTTGTATTGTAGAACATTATAAAACAGTAGGCAATAATAACATACTGAGTGTATATTATAATTTTAATTCAAATTATTAAATGGATGCCACCATATTGGGACAAAATAAGCCCTCCCTAGTACACCTACCTGATGTGATATGAGATTTGAAAATGGAGAAAAAAACAGTTTGGTAAAGGGTGGAATCGAACCCGGGTCGATCGCATCACAAATGACTTCGGCACGCGCTTTACTATCTAATGTTATGCCACTGAACTTGATAAATAACAATCGTCTTTTGTAGTAACCTTACATTGATGGGCGAGTTAGTGTAAATAGTTTCTGCCAACAAGACGACCTATTTGCACTTAGTGAAATAGACTCCATTTTTTAATAGTGAACTGATGTTCAGCTGTTCTTTTTAATAGTCAACTTATTTTCGGGTCATCATCATAAAAGCCCTGTAAACACTGTCACAGACACGAAGATACACTAATCATTTCATCAAACTGAATGCTCACTAACTGACATGGTCATCACGTTTTCAGGCCATTTCAAGTTTTATTTTGACGTGACACAAAGAAGTGATATCTAAGCGGGTGAGTTGTTTACTTAATATTTAGTCAATAACGCCATCATTTTCTTCATTCAGGCCGAGAGCTTGCACAAAAACAAGAGGCGGGATTTATCGCATGAGCCAATCACATACAATCATAACTGATCATATCCAATTATAGCGCGATGGAGACATTGCCTCCTCTCACGTGATTTCCCCCCATTCAATTTACAACCCAGAAAAGTCATGGCACGCTAAGGGGTCTCTGTTGTAAGTCTATGGGCCGAAGGGAGGCATGCCTCTGCTGTAACTTTACCTGCGGGTGTCGCTGTTGGACAGTGTTACTTTATAAAAACAAGTGACTTTTATACTTTCAATGTCATATTTATTAGTAATGTTTGCGTTGTTTCATTTTTGTAATATTGATTATTTTGTCATCCAATTTTTTGAGGAGACACTGCCTCACTTGCCTATAAACTTGCAAGTAATCGACTAATGGCTTGAATGACTACTGACAACTGTTTGACTATAGAAAATTAAGAAAATTTAAATTAAGAAACAAATATTTAAGATACATTTGCTGAAAATAATTCATAATATCTTAATTCTAAATAATAAAACATAGTAAAAATGCTAATATATAGGTATGTGTGTGTGTGTGTATGTGTGTTTGTGTACATTTTCTTAAGAAAATGTGAGTGTTGCTTGCTGCTGAAAGACTGCTGGTTGCTAGGCAGTTGCTAAGGCGTTGTGAGTAATTTCTAGGCACTTTCTATGGTGTTCTGGGTTGAAGATGTGAAGGTGCAGGTTCAAATTCATCCTGTGTAATGTTCTGATTTCACCACCCTTATTGTCTATCAATAAAAAATGGCCTCAGCCCACAAAATCAAATTAGGCCAAAAAGGAAACTGAAATGAATTTGAAGAAAAGATACAAGAACTGATCCCCCCAGAAAACCTGGAGCTCCACAATGTTTCAAAGGGATTTCAGTGCCTCTTCAGTATAGGTCACCTCAGATCTGGAGTCTCAACCATTGCGCTGTGCTGGTTACAGCTCAAATATTTGATGAGAAGCCTAACAGTTGAATTTCCTTCTATATCCAAAAGGAAATAAGTTCAAAGCAAAGCAAAATGAAGGCTTGCAGCATTTGAACCTTTAAATAAAAACACTCAACGGTGAGCAACTCGTCTTGCTTGCAAGCTGAAACAGGACCAGACTCACTCGGCTATTTATAACCGGAGATATTTCCATTGTGCCATCTCGGCTGACAGTGATCTCTATCTGCAGAACTATGAATATATCATAAGGTAAAAACCTCTCGTATTCTGAAAAGCCCAACTCCGTTACATTGGCAGATTAGTTATGAACGGCTTTATGCACTGATCAAATAAATTAGTCTGGTTGCAAGTGAAAACAAAACCAGGTCATGTGTGAGAGAGAAAATGAGACTTTCTTCAAGAAGGAAAACTCATTTCCAGGCTGCTGCTGTAAAGCAGTTGAAAGCCGCTGACAGCGGCTGTGCCATTTTGATCAGCTCAGGTTTGATCAAGTCTGTCAACGCTTGCACAAGACACTGAAATTAGACGTGTACACATCACACTCCAAGCGGAGAGAAAATCAAATCTCTGTTTGCACGGCATGTCAAATCTTTTCAAATTTGGTTGTACTTACAACGTCTGGGCTTTGTATGAAAGAGAAAACAGATCTCTACCGCTGCAGTCGCTCCGGGATGAGAGACTGCTGGCGGTTTGTTTGGTAAACTTCTCGCTAAGCTGAAGCTGTCGCTCGTGAGTGACGAGAATCTCTGTTACAGATGGATCAAACTCATTTAAACATGCCGCATGTGAAGCGGAGACTCTTTCAGGTTTGGGGTTCATTAGACAAGGAGAAAACTCTCCACAATGTCATGCACAGTGAAGAACAGAGGAGTTCTCTTTTGTTACCCTTTAAACAAGCATAAAAGGAACATGAAAGCTCACTATCAAGTTCACTATCAGTTCATGCAGTAAGCACATAATTAATTCTAGAGAAATTACTAAGAAAAAAATTTGTTGGATTAACCTGGAAACCCTCATAATAAAAGTGAAAACAAATGATTTATCAATTAAATTTGATTGCTAATTTCTGTGTTAATCCATTGACCTACACAATTGTTCAAAAGCTGGAAAAAAAATTATACTTTTAATAATTATTATTATTTAGAAAGGATACATTACATTTATCAAAAGTGACAGTATATTTATAATGTTACAAAAGATTTCTATTTAAAATATACCGTTTAATTGAACTTTCTATTCTTCAGAGAATCCTGAAAAAAAATGTATCACTGTTTACACAAAAATATGAGCAAAACTGTAGTTAATATATAATACGAAAGTTACTTGGTCATGAGATCAGCAAATTAGAATGTTTTTTGACAGATCTGTAAAAATAAATAAATAAATAAATAAAAATAATAATTAATAATTTGAAATATCTTAATTATTAAATATTTAATATAATATATTTATATTTTATTCTAAATATATATCTAAATGTTTAATTTTATTGACATGTAACAACATTTTCAAGTTTGCATTTAAGCTTTGCCATTACAGAAATAAATTACATTTTAAAATATATTACAATAATATACAAATATATTTCACAATATTACTGCGTTTACTTTAATCAAATAAATGCAGACTTTGTGAGCAGAAGAGACTGACCCCAAACTTTTGGATATTTCTGTTCATAATATTATTATTTAGATAAAATTTTTTGAGTATTAATTTATCAAAACATTTTAAATTATTCAAGAATTACTTCATGAACTGCTCTGTGACATCACAACCACCACATTTGTCCCACCCAAAGAAAGTTCCCCACAACTTTTTTTTTTTTAAACAAAGTGCAGCTCCTGAGTTGCTTCATATCATTTTTCCCCATTGTTACATCAGCAGAAGAGGTTTCAAAGGTTTCTGTAACAGCAGCGGGCGACCTGTTTTCAATCTCACCTGCGCTCTAATTCTGAGTATGCAATTGACATTGCGGCTCTTTATTGGCGCTGCCAGCTGGGGTCTCTGCGGTGAATCTATCAGAGTGCTGCTGGCCGGAGCTCAGGTAAGCAGTGTGCTGGAGAGAGCTCTATTAGAGCCCAGTAAAGCCATGTAATCACATTACATTTGCCTCATCCAGCCCAGTGCCAGAAACGCAAGGCCACATTAGAGATACAGAGAGACCCAGACAAACTCAATCATGTTTAGCCTCTCTCTTGCACGCACGCACGCATGCACACAAACACACACACACATGCACGCGCGCACACACACACACACACACACACACACACACACACACACACACAGACATGCCTTTACTTACAGTAGCTCAATGAGGGTAGAGACTATTTTCTTTATACAAAAGATATTTACAATGACTACAGACTAACCCTAAATTATGCATTTCACAATATATGATATCCATTACTAGTAATATTATTATTTAATTAACATGAATACATATTAATGCATACAATAAATACAGTAATAAAAGTAAAAAAATATTAAAAATAAATTAATAATAAATATATATATATATATATACATCTACTGTCACACAACATCCTGCAGAAAAACGTTGAGAAAAGCCGTGTGCTCCTGAATAGACTAAAGTAAGGTGTCGCTCTGATAACTCAACGTCTTGGGTGAAGGAAATCTTTGATTTCTCACTATCGTCAGAGCTTTGCATCAGTGTTTGAGGGTCTCCAAAACACACACACGTTACATCAGACATAATGAGAACATCGACACTCTTAAGAGACGCACACTGGTACTACAGTCTATGAGAGACACAATGAGAGACATAAGCTCCCCAGGTGAGAGTTCTGGTAGAACAGACTCAATCGGCTGAGAGACAAATTGTTAGAAGATAAGACCTGCCCTTAGACGCCACGAGACCTCTCTCTCACACACACACACACACACACACACAGACACACTTTAACAAGTCATCTAAATGGGGTTGTGCTACAGACTTCAACTGCTTTAAATAAGGCTAATAACAACTGGTGTTTTGAGTGTTTTTTTGCAACACAAACACACCACATCACCTGAAGAACATCTGAAACACACACACACACACACACACATACACACACACGCATGGCTTGTTTGACTAACTCCATTCCACTTGCTCATATCTGCTCCTAGGGCTGGGTAAAAAGATACAGATATCTCGATTATAATCGATTCTCATTTCTACAAAACAATATTGATTCTTAAATCCCAAGAATCGATTAGTCTAGCCTGTTTTCAGTTAATGGACGAAACATTGAAGGGCACCTCCCATCCAATAAATCGCAATAAGCATTGTGCTTTGGTACTTTTAATATGAAACAGAGTCTCAGATTTCAAATTCTGTCCATTGTATTACAGTATTTAAACAATAAATGCCGTTTTGGCGCTGTTTAATGTGGAGTGACAGATCGCTGTAGTGCGGCGCACCTCAGTTCAGTAAAAGCGGCAGCGCGAGGTGCACATGAACTGATCATCTCCTCCACATTAATACCAGTTCCAGCACAAAATAAACATGACTAAACATCCGAAGGTAAGTTAAAAGTAGGGATGCACCGATATGAAAATTTTGGCCGATACCGATAACCGATTATTCTTTATTTTTGAAAGCCGATAACCGATATGTTGGCCGATAAATCTATATCCAAATTGTTATATACTTTTTGAGAGCCTGATTACAAAAAAGGTCTCATCATTAAAAGCCACATCCCAAACACTTCAACATAAGCAGCCTAGTTTGAACGGTGTACGTTTTAAAAATATTTTTACTCTCCCATTACCAAATTTAGTCATAAAAAAGCCTTACAAATAAATAAAATTATGCATAAATAATGCAAACAAGTCACTGGACATCATTACACATGTAAAGAATCAAAATGAATGCGCCACAGATCAATAAAACGGAATAGCCTCTGCACGGACAATAATTAAATGATTTTAATTACTAAACCATATTGTTGATGAAAATAATAAGAGAAAAATACAAGTGGTTGTTGTTATTAATAATATATCAATGATTTTGAAAATTTGAAAAAGTAATACCATTGTTTTAAATAGCAGCCGTTGAGCTGCGCGTGCTGAAGCTGAAGAGCTGAATGAACACGGTAACACGGTAAATTTTGCTGGCAGCTTATTTAACTCAAGGAAATGCATCCTGAGATTAATATTAATACAACATAAACATAATATTACAACTTATATATGAAATGACAAATGACGCAGTTATTGCATGCTATAGTCAGAATGTGTGATCCTGTTGTGGATGCGCTCTTCCCATAACAACGCGCTGAAACACGGCAACTAAACCCAAAGAATTCACAACGTTTTATTATAATAATGTTCTCATTAGAATGTTATATACACGACATTCCCAATCATAGTTATTAATGTTGTGCACTGCTGTTTGAGCTGCGTGTGCTGAGCTAAAGATGATCACCGGTAAACTGAAGCGCTCTTTTAACTTAACCAAACGCATTCTATATGAGATAAATCAGATATACATCAAATAAACACAATATTACAACGTACAATTGCACAAAAGGCTGCAAACGAACAGCGCGCATCTGAAGTGTCTCTGAAGGAAATAATGCATTATTTATCGGCTTTAAGATATCGGCCAAATTTTCTTATCAGGCCGATACCGATAACAGAAAAAATGAGCAGATATCGATATGGTGGCCGATATATCGTGCATCCCTAAAAAAAAACCTTGCCCTGTGCCAAAAAATAGAAATAATATTATATTATATTATTGATTGTTAGATATTATAACACACACACGCACATAAACATATATATATATATATATATATATATATATATATATATATATATATATATTAGGGATGCACGATATATCGGCCACCATATCGGTATCGGCCCATATCGGCTCATTTTTTCTGTTATCGGTATCGGCCTGATAAGAAAATTTGGCCGATATCTTAAAGCCGATAAATAATGCATTATTTCCTTCAGAGACACTTCAGATGCGCGCTGTTCGTTTGCAGCCTTTTGTGCAATTGTACATTGTAATATTGTGTTTATTTGATGTATATCTGATTTATCTCATATAGAATGCGTTTGGTTAAGTTAAAAGAGCGCTTCAGTTTACCGGTGATCATCTTTAGCTCAGCACACGCAGCTCAAACAGCAGTGCACAACATTAATAACTATGATTGGGAATGTCGTGTATATAACATTCTAATGAGAAAATTATTATAATAAAACGTTGTGAATTCTTTGGGTTTAGTTGCCATGTTTCAGCGCGTTGTTATGGGAAGAGCGCATCCACAACAGGATCACACATTCTGACTATAGCACACAATAACTGCATCATTTTGTACATATATAAGTTGTAATATTATGTTTATGTGGTATTAATATTAATCTCAGGATGCATTTCCTTGAGTTAAATAAGCTGCCAGCAAAACGCTTCAGTTTACCATGTTCATTCAGCTCTTCAGCTTCAGCACGCGCAGCTCAACGGCTGCTATTTAAAACAGTGGTATTAATTTGTTACTTTTTCAAAATCATTGATATATTATTAATAACAACAACCACTTGTATTGTTCTCTTATTATTTTCATCAACAATATGGTTTAGTAATTAAAATAATTTAATTATTGTCCGTGCAGAGGCTATTCCGTTTTATTGATCTATGGCACATTCATTTTGATTCTTTACACGTGTAATGATGTCCAATGACTTGTTTGCATTATTTATGCATAATTTAATTTATTTGTAAGACTTTTTTATGACTAAATTTGGTAATGGGAGAGTAAAAATATTGTTTAAACGTACACCGTTCAAACTAGGCTGCTTATGTTGAAGTGTTTGGGATGTGGCTTTTAATGATGAGACCTTTTTTGTAATCAGGCTCTCAAAAAGTATATAACAATTTGGATATAGAGTTATCGGCCAACATATCGGTTATCGGCTTTCAAAAATAAAGAATAATCGGTTATCGGTATCGGCCAAAATTTTCATATCAGTGCATCCCTACTTTTAGATATCAATCCGCATATAATGGACATTGGTTATGATCATCTTTGAATTTACTTTGAAGGCATCTCGAGTAAAACAGCTTCATATTTAATGAAGCATATGCAAAACGATTGAACCGGAAGCGACGATACCCATTTAACAGAATACGTAAGTCTGTTGCGCAAAACCCCTACAAGCTGCGAAAAATATTTAGTACTTGCGAAGTGTTTGCGAGGCGGCTTTATGTGCTCACGCGACTACCCAATGGTTTAAAAAACGACTTAAAAAGATGTGCAAATGATAGTTTTGTGACAATGCAACAATGACCTGATCAGGCTAGTGACAATTCTGTCAACTGTCCCTAAACGCGAGTGAAAGTCTTATATCGCAGCGTGCAGCAGCTCTCTTGTTGTGCAGCAGAGACACGCTGATGTAAAGCTGTTTTGAGAGGATGAAAGAGAGAAGACGAGGTACCGCTGAATCACTCATGCTGTTTTCATATGACTGATTCGATCTAATATTCTGTGTGGGTTTATTTAAATCCAACCTACATGCTATAGTAAATAAATGTTTGCGGGAATTTCCCGCATTATAAACGCGCAACCTGCGGGAATGAGTAAAACTAGGCGATATATGCGCGATCCCACACCGAAATTCAGGACCTGATTAAAAATATATTTTTTATTGCACAGAGATTTGTGAAATAAACTTCTGTGACTTTTCCAGGCCGGAAAATTGCAGTTTTAAAATTCCATGACTTTTCCAGATTTTTCATGACCATACGCACCTGTAGATTTTCAGGACTTAATGATGTATTAACATTTTTGTGAATTTTGCAGATGTGAAAATTAATATAAAGTAACAGAGCTGACTGCAGATGAGTTTTTTTAATTTTTAATTTATGCCGTTTTTTTTCTACAAAGCTATAAATTCACACTTAACACATTGGAAATGTGGCATTAAGTGTGAATTCATAGCTTTGTAGCAAATTATTTGTGTAAAAAAAAAAAAAAAACTTCTGTAAGTAACAAAAACAAAGTTGAATAAAAGTTCAAAATATCTAAAGAAAGAAAAATCTCAATTATGCCAAATACAACGTTTTATTATAATAATGTTCTCATTAGAATGTTATATACACGACATTCCCAATCATAGTTATTAATGTTGTGCACTGCTGTTTGAGCTGCGTGTGCTGAGCTAAAGATGATCACCGGTAAACTGAAGCGCTCTTTTAACTTAACCAAACGCATTCTATATGAGATAAATCAGATATACATCAAATAAACACAATATTACAACGTACAATTGCACAAAAGGCTGCAAACGAACAGCGCGCATCTGAAGTGTCTCTGAAGGAAATAATGCATTATTTATCGGCTTTAAGATATCGGCCAAATTTTCTTATCAGGCCAATACCGATAACAGAAAAAATGAGCCGATATGGGCCGATACCGATATGGTGGCCGATATATCGTGCATCCCTAGTTAAAAGAAAGAGTACAACTTTACAATCCGTATCCTGTCTCATGTAATCGCTCAATTAGTGTTTCAGCCGTGCAAAGACGTCAATATGACGGCTTGTAAACAATGTCACGTAACGTCACATTTACCTCAGAAAAAAAACATATTCGGTGACCATAAACTCATTAGTCAGCTAGAAATATAAACTGTAGAGTGGAGCATTTTGCTAAATATATGCGGCATATTCACAATAACTTTTACTGTTCTTCAAAGTTTAATTTATATTTTTTTATGATAGCCACCATTTAAATGTTTATATTTAAAAAAACGAATTGAAGTAGAAATATTACATAATTGTAACTTTTATTATAAAAACTTCATTAAGCCTCAATAGTATAGTAATATAGTACCAACTGACTATCATGTATATTTTACAGCATTAGTTAAGAGATTTTTTTTTTCCTTCAGAAAATGTTGCATGTGTACCAGATATATATCCAAAATAATCGATATTGAATCGAATTGAATCGGGAATCGAATCGCAAGCTTGTGAATGAGAATCAAATCGAATTGTGAAATTTGTGTCAAAACCCGGCCCTATCTGCTCCAGTCGCTGGGTTTTCTGGAACATTTCTTAATGTTATTGTCTTCTTGCCATTTTTATCCATATTATTTACAGAGAGAAGACAGGAACTCTTCGGGAGAAGAGAACACAATGGATCAGGGAAGTAGAAAGAGCTGGATTTAAACATGCAACACTTACACGAGCGGCAAAGCAAAAGAACAAAAATTAATTTTTAAAAATTGTTCGAATGTTATGTACAAAAAGGTACACTTTGAATTAATTGTCTCTTTATTTTGACACATTATCTCAAAATTATGACACATTATTCCTCCTAAAACCACCTGGCCTTTTAAAATTAAATATTCATATACATTAACAGATATGTATTAAATTAAAGAAAACCATAAGCATAAATATATACTGTGAATTAAAAAAAATAACCCTTACCTCTTCTGTATGCCTTGTATATATTTTAGATATATATTTATATTCTTTATTTGTAATAATCATATAATTATACTATACTTAGAATCTATAATTATATTATATTATTATATTATAAAATATAATAAAATATAACATTAAACATAAAATATTATTATTTTCTATTTTTCTATTGATAAATATATACATTTGCCATGTAAGCAATATCACAATCAGTCTTTTTTCCCTTGCAACTTTTTCCATGTTTTTTCTCATTTTATAATCATAACTTAATTTTATAATTCCAAAAGAAAGAAAAAAACTATGTTTTTGTTATTCTATAATATTATAAATATTATGACTCCTTAATATTAGAAAATATATGTAAATGATATTGTATAATATATATATATATATATATATATATATATATACAGGTGCATGATTGGCATGTCACCATATTCTAATTTGTTGAGATAGTGAATTGGGGGGTTTTTGTTAAATGTGAGCCCAAATCATCACAATTAAAAGAACCAAACACTTAAACTAATTCAGTCTGTGTGCATTGAATTTATTTAATAGACGAGTTTCACAATTTGAGTTGAATTACTGAAATAAATGAACTTTTCCACGACATTCTAATTTATTGAGATGCACCTGTATATATATATAAACCTACATTAGACTATCAAAAATAGCACTTTTTTTGTAACAACAGCACTAATGAACTCAAAGATTGATGAGCGCACTTCACTCATACCGTCTCACTTTTAAGACTGTACATAAAACCCAAACTACACATGTGGTTTAGAGCGGCTCGTGAAGTAGACAGATGCCCAAGACTTCAGGAACATCCTGCACTGCTGAACTAATAAACTCGCGCTGGTCACACAGAACTAAACAACATCACACTCGTGTCGACTGCAATTAATGTGTGGCTTCTGTCATGGAGATCAAACTGAGAAAGGATGGAAGTCATAAACACTGAGCTATCATGGGGCTCTGGCCAAATTTGCATAAACAGAACTGATTTATGGGTATTGGGGTAGTCAGACTGAAACTAGGAGGCGGAAGTGTGCACTACATTATCCGTTTAATGGAATTTCATGCTCTGTCTCTAGCTTGTTATATGATAAGAAATGTTTCTCTCATTAGATATAATAATTCTGCAAGTTTCAGAGGCAGGGACTGGAGGTTAGTGCACATGCTCCAGTCACATCAAATTGTGCAATACGTCGATGAAAATGCACAAATGAATGCGAGCTGTTTGCACATCTCAGAAGTATCGACAAATGCAACACGGCACTTGTATAATTTCAAAGCAAACATTTTGGTATTCATTTGCACATTCAATTACATATACAAAACCACCTGTGTGTTTATCTGTGGACTGAGTTCACAAAATATACTGTATACTGCATATATTTGTATAATTTAACGTGTGCATTTCAGGTAGGTTTTCATATATATTCTTAAATATGGCATATATTTTGTACATTATATATTATGTTATATTTTCCCAAATAATTCAATCCACAAACATTTTTTCAATCAGATTTATTATTTTTTTGTTTTTTACAAATTATTCTAATGAAATGCATATGCATGACAATATTATTGATAGAACCATGCATTGTGCAAATATACATTCTTAAATATTATGATATATATTCTAAAAAGAATAATTCCGATTATTAACAAGCATGTACATGACAAAATATGTGGCTATAGCCATGTGGTGTGCATAAATATTCTTATATATTATACATGATATATTTTACCCAATTAATCCTTAATAATTTTGCTTATTGAAAAGCATATGCATGACAATATTGTTGATACAGCCATTTGGTGTGCATATATATTATTGTATATTTGTATATGTTATATAATAATATAGATTTTTCCAAATAATTCTGATTGATCCACAAACATTTATAATCAAAATTTTACTGACCCCTAATAATTCTGATTAAAAAGCATATGCATGACAAAATATTATTCATACACCGATGCAATGTTCATATATATTCTTATATTTTATATATGATAAATATTATTTTCCAAATAACTGATCAATTCACAAACATTTATAACCAGATTTTTTTTTCAATCATTAACAATTCTGCTTAATAAAAAGCATGTGTATGACAACATATTATTATATGTGATGTGCATATATATTCTTACTATATTTTACACATTCTTTACTATTTCAGTCTTTCAGATTCAAAATTTCATGTTTAATTAAAAGTGTTACTGTTTCTACATCTACATTTTATTCAGTGTACTATACTTTCACCAAAAAGTGTCAAAAGTGCCCTAAAAAAAAGACATTTACAGTAGAAGACCCAAGGCTCAGGAATATGTTTTGAAGTGTCGGCACTTACTCAGTAACAACTCTCACACGGGTCTGCATGTCACTAAAGTACTTCAGCATGATAAAAAAGCGGCGTGGACAGAATGAAACGCCTCAATGGAGGAGCCCAAAGGCGAACCCATATGTCTCTATTGAGAACACAAACCCGTGATTTGTGTTGGTTTGAGAAACATCACGCTGGACACAGCATTCATAACACAACACTGGTGACAAAGAAAATCATGTCAGCACTCGACCAAAGGAGAGACAGCATCCGCAACCGGCTCTGTAATTATGAGGCTAAACCAAAGTGACAAGCGGTTTTGATTGTGGAAGCAGAGGTTCTGAGATACAGACCGGGATAATACATGCTGTAATGCTATTATTGCAACCCTCCACAGAGAGTGAGTCAGGTATCCCTCGAGAGAGAGACAAACGACCAATGCAATTACTTCATATTAATGACTTACACAAGAGCGGGCAGATCCGCCCTCTACGGCCCACAAACACGCTTCAAATAAGATTTGGTGCCTTTAAAATGTATTTATATAATGTATGTATATGATTTACGGTAATCTGATCAAGATGTTTTCAAATCGCATAAGACACATGTTGATGCTGACCTCAGTTGATTCTCAGAGACAGATATGTGGTCACGTTTGGGTCAGATATATTAATCATGTACTGGTTTGATATCTTTTCTTGCCAGAGTAATTGGGAAAGCAAATGTGATTAGTCGATTCCTGTAAAGTCAGACAGTGAGAGCGGATGGGGTTGGTTGATCTTTGTACATCTGAATGGTGAGAGTGGATGTGATTGGCTGATGAAATCAGACACCGCATGGGGTGGAGATGAAAACACAAACAGCGAGGTAAGAAGTAGAAAAAAACTAAAGTAAAAAAAAAAGAAGAAAAGTAAGATAATGAATATTGGGACCCAAATGTATCAGTGAAATAATTCGAGAAAAAAAAAATGTGAACACCTGTAATATTGTGAAATATTATTACAATTTCAAATAAAAAAAAGAAAATATGAATATTTCTATGATGCAAAGCTGGATTTTTCATCATCATTACTCCAGTCGTCAGTGTCACATGATCCTTCAAGGGATCCCTGGGTATTAAGACTTGTATGGCTTAATATAACGTAAATGATGTCTCTTCCTGAAATATGTAGTAGAAGACCCATTAAAGATTTATGTTATTTTAAAAATCACATCGTTTTATACATATTTTGGACTATGGGGGTCGCCATTATTCTGATGACGTAAAATGGTTGCACTCGGTGAGCTACTGCCGCTAGCTGTAGCTAATTTTACCACAACCCAACTCGGACTAGACAACTCGGAAAATAAAATACTGTTATGATGACCACAGCTACTGAAAGAGCTTACAGGTGGAGATGGATAAGCATAGGCTTAAACAAAATGCTGTACCATCAATTTTTCCCCACGTGGAGTCTAAACGTCCCGGATCTCGAGGAAAATCTGCGCTGAGAAACTCCTCTATCGGCCGCACGTCATGATTAGCGTCGGCATGTTTACAGGATGACATAACATTTCTCAGCCGTTTGTAAGCTCTTTCAGTAGCTGTGGTCTACTAAAAGACTCAAAGGCATCAGGACTAAAGTGGAGTGAAAAAAGAAGCGGGTCTTTAGGAAGTTTTATTCGTCCACAGGCATCTTCCCATTCTTTTCTCCTCTTCTTGTGAAGTCTTGCATTGCTTCTCTTGTTGCCCTTCGACTGAAAATTACAACCAAAAGTCACACAATGTGATATCGTATCACTATTTTATTTTCTGAGTTGTGTATTCTGAGTTGTGTTGTGGTAAAAAGCCAAAGACTATAGAAATAAGCGCCAGTAGCTCATCGAGTGCAACCATTTGACGTCATCGATGCAGAATGTACTATGCACATAAAATAATGGCGCCCCCCATAGTCCAAAAATCATGTCGATTTTTTTAAATAACATACATCTTTCATGGGGTTTCTACTATATATTTAAATAAGAGACATAATTTCCGTTATATTAAGCTATACATGTCTTAAGACCCGGGATCCCTTTCAGAAATCATGATGATTTGCTACTCAATAAACATTTCTTTTTATTATCAATGTTGAAAACAGTTGTGCTGCTTCATATTTTTGTAGAAACTGTGATAAATTTCCTCAGGATTCTTTGATGAAAGTTCAAAAGAATAGCATTTATGATAAATAGTAATCTTTTGTAACATTATACATGTCTTCATTGTCACTTTTGATACATTTATTGTATCCTTGCTGAATAAATCTGTTAAATTCTTCTTACAAAATTTTTACCAACTCAAGTGGTAGATATATATATATATATATATAAAAAAATTTTACAAAGTGATTGGTAATTGCTTTTATATATATATTTTATATACTGATTAATTATTTAAAATTAATGTGTGCTTTCACAAATGATTGAGTGGCACAAATAGGCCTATTTGTGCCACTCAATCATTTGTGAAAGCACACATTAATTACTACGGCCTATTATCTATCTATCTATATACAGTGGTGTGAAAAAGTGTTGGCCCCCTTCCTGATTTCTTATTGTTTTTGCATGTTTGTCACACTTTAATGTTTCAGATCATCAAACTAATTTAAATATTAATAAAAGATAACACAAGGGAACACAACATGCAGTTTATAAATGAAGGTTTTTATTATTAAGGGGAAACAAAATCCTAAACTACATGGCCCTGTGTGAAAAAGTGTTTGCCCCCTAAACCTAATAATCGGTTGGGCCACCCTTAGCAGCAACAACTGCAATCGCGTTTGCGATAACTTGCAATGAGTCAGTTACAGTGCTGTGGAGGAATTTTGGTCCACTCATTCATGCAGAATTGTTGTAATTCAGTCACATTGGAGGGTTTTCGAGCATGAACCGCCTTTTTAAGGTCATGCCACAGCATCTCAATAGGATTCAGGTCAGGACTTTGACTAGGCCACTCCAAAGTCTTCATTTTGTTTTTCTTCAGCCATTCAGAGGTGGACTTGCTGGTGGGTTTTGGATCATTGTCCTGCTGCAGAACCCAAGTTCGCTTCAGCTTGAGGTCACGAACAGATGGCCGGACATTCTCCTTCAGGATTTTTTGGTAAACAGCATAATTCATGGCTCCATTTATCACAGCAAGTCTTCCAGGTCCTGAAGCAGCAAAACAGCCCCAGATCATCACACTACCACCACCATATTTTACTGTTGGTATGATGTTCTTTTTCTGAAATGCAGTGTTACTTTTACGCCAGACGTAATGGGACACACACCTTCCAAAAAGTTAAATATTTGTCTCGTCAGTCCACAGAGTATTTTCCCAAAAGTCTTGGGGATCATCAAAGTGTTTTCTGGCAAAACTGAGACGAGCCTTTATGTTCTTTTTGCTCAGCAGCGGTTTTCGTCTTGGAACTCTGCCATGCAGACCATGTTTGCCCAGTCTCTTTCTTATGGTGGAGTCATGAACACTGACCTTAACTGAGGCAAGTGAGGCCTGCAGTTCTTTGGATGTTGTAGCTTTATAACCTTTTCCAGACTGATAGATCTCAATTACTTTTTCTCTAGTCAAACACCAGTCAGAGATTATAATTATAATTATAATTTGGACTAGTGTTAATTCAGTTAGAGATATCTCTAATTTAATTATCACTAGTAGAATTGTAATTTGAGATATCTCTAATTAGAATTATGCCTAGTACAAAATCAATTATAGATATCTTTAATTACAATTTATACTAGTCAAAACTCTTTTGTAGATATCCGAAAATATTTTCCAATGGACGTCAATGGAACAATACGACTAGTCGTAATAGCATTGTAGATATCTTAACTCCAATTACGATGAGTCAAAATTGCAGAATAGATATCTGGAATTGGAATTTTGACTAGTCAAATCTAAATTATGACTAGTACAGCAAGGAGTATTTAATGCTAATACGGCTTGCCATATGAGACAGGTCGCAGCGGTCAAAGACGCCTTTTTACCTGCTTTTTACATAGGAGGACAGTGACAAAACAGCGAAAACCGACATAAAAACACCGGCCTGTGCGGCATTTAAAAAAAAAATTTTTTTACAGACGTTCAACGTTATTAATATGTAATAGATGAGCCCTCCTTGATTGGCCAGTTGCCTACCAACGCCTTCCTGCCAACCAATGAGGTAGGACTTCCTCGCTACCGGCACGTTACTTAATTAATATTCATGAGATGCTCAAATGGGATTTTCCTTGCAGTACATACTTTCGGTTTCAGATTCGTGACCCGTATGCAGGCTACACGAGCAGCACTCTTATTTATCTTCTTTATTTTCTGTTTTTAAACTATAATGTATTAAATACATGTAACGTGGACACTGAAAACATTACATTCTTGCATTTTAAAGCAGATTTTCAATAGTATCTACTAACAAGGTACGTATTGTTTCCTTCTTTCTGTTCAATGACATGTTTAATCAACTCTTTAATCTTATCTTACACAATACTTAAATCATTTTGTACAGTCAAGAATTATTCTCAACTTTGACTACTACTTTGCTTTAAGCAAAAACTTATTGAACGTAAATGAACATAATTTTTAGAGTGAAAGTGAAAGTGAATTACTTATACGAAACCAATAACAAAAAAATACCATTGTTTTACGTTGAACATGGTAACATGATAATGACATGTTGTGATATCATAAACGCTGTTTTTGGCACGTGCTATTCTGGTTGTTTGTAATAGCAAATGTATTTGTTCTGTGATTTGTTTGAAATGCTGTTTTCTCTTTGCCAGTGCTGGAGATGAAGGATAAGATGGCCTTTCCTCTGTTCACCCTGTTGGCAGTGTGTGTGGACGTGAGTGCCGTGATGTTCATTGGTGCCATCCAGCTCACCCCGTCCTTCATCAATAACACCTTCATCCTGCTGTGGGCCGGTGGACTGCTCCGAACATGTCTCCTCCTCTTCGTCTCCTTCACCTACCCTGGCAGCCCGGCGTGGATGAGAGGATTCGAGGGGGTGCAGACGGCCGTAATTCACGGTCTTCTCTATCCAGTGTATATCTCCTTCCTCTGGGCCCGTGACAGGTCTACGGTGGAGCTGGTGTGGGGCTGGCACACCTGTCAAGGGGTAAGATGTGTTTTAACACGTTTAAATGGCGTACAGACACCTGGAAGAGTATTTTAAATGTCAGGTGTGAAGATACAGTGTTATTTTGTATGTGTGCATTAAAATCCGATTATATTTCAGCTCCTGCAGGGCTATGCGGTGTTGGCTTTGTCTCTGTTGCTGTGGAAACG